>NC_053170.1:24802781-24986224 GCF_016835505.1 Polypterus senegalus | reverse complement strand
ATTCGGGCATGTGACCGTTGTGTATATTTTAAGGCAAACTTTGTCCAGCGCATTCAGCACATCCTCTTTTACCTCTTGAAAACCTGAGCACACAGAGCACATTGTACGCTGTAACTTCAGAGTGCAAATTAAAGCTCAGTCCTACTTCTGTTTCCTCTTTTTCCTTCCTTGTTCTGTATGTCAGCACATGGATCACAAATACTAACAACTGAAAGACATGGCTGGCCTGATAAAGGAATGACAATCACTGGCAAAGTGAGACACATAAATGCTGTTTGTCTGCTATGAGGATGGGCGGCTTAACTTCTAAAGTCGCTATATAATCCAAAAGGATGATTTAAGGAAAGAAATAGTGGGATGGATTTGAAGCATAGCATCACCAGGCCACTTAATTCAGTTTAGTGTTGCAGAGAACTGGAACCTTTCCACAAGGGAGATGACAGCCCTGGATGAGGTGACAGTCCCATGTAGGACCCCCTCACACAGGCCAATTTAGGACTGTCATTTAACTCAACACACAAAGCTTTGGCGATGTGACAGGAAACTTGAGTGCCAGGAGGTAAACCAACACTGGGCACAGGATTCAAACCGTAGGCACCGAGTCCATAGGCAGCAATGCTAAACTCTTCTCCTCTGTCACGTCTTACAGACTTTATATATACAGTACAGTACTAGCTGTCCCCCGCGGCTCTGCCCACGTAGCAGTGAAACAGGACAGCGAGGAGGGCCCGGCCCAGCTCTCTACTCCTGACGTCACGCTTCTCCCTCCACTCGGCCCGCAGCCTCTGTCTTGGATTAGCGTGAATGTGTCGCTCCTGCAAGCGAACTATGATTCTTAGCACGATGAGAGAAGTCGCAAAATCAACCAGAATGTTCAAACAAATTCTAGAAAAAAGTCTGATCTAAATCCGTTAAGTAGTTCTATTGTTCTCTAGGTAAGCGGATGTAAGATACGCCCTGAGGCTGACGCGTGACTGAGGAGGGCCCCACACCCCTCACCTCAGCCTGCTGCTTCTCTTTTGGATTCACGCAAATAAATCAGAACCGCAAGTGAACTATGATACATAGCGCAATGAGAGAAGTCGCAAATTCAACTGGAATGTTCAAGCAAATTCTAGAAAAAAACCCGATCTAAATCTGTTAAGTAGTTCTCTCGTGAAAAGCAGACAGACAGAGAGATGTTGGATTTTATATATATGGAGATATATAATATAAAGCTAATTTTAATGAAATTATAAATGGTTTTAACCTCAAAAGACTCTAAAAAGACCCAGATGACTGAATTCAAATATTCTGGGATAATATTTACATCCGTTAATGAATCTGTCTAATCTGGTCCAGGCTGGAGACAAAGCCTAACCCAGCAGCACTGAGGACAAGGCAGGAACTCACTGGCTCTTTGCAGAGCTTTTTGAAAATAACGCTTCTAAAACAGATACCCAACCTAAAAAAATCTTCTAAATTATTGTGTCAGGAATGTTTATTTGTGCGCATGTTATGGTTTTCAGGAATATTGAATTTTTGTGGGGATCCTAATAGAAGAACTGCTTGACAAAGAGCCATTTCATTCTGGGAAGTGTTCTTCGTATGTAAATTTTTTATTTGGATAGGGGGCTTTGAAAAGGTTCTTAAATCTTTAATGTCTAGTAGGCAACTTAGCAGGAAACAAATAGGTCTAGAAGACTTGAACTGAGCCTGTGTGACTGTACTGTATGTAGTGAGAGTCCTTTGAAAATCAGGAATCCACTGCTATTTCACAGATCTGTTATAATCTTTTCATGGTTATAAATGGAGCCCGTTATATTAAAGTTCATTCATGAGAGCCAAAAATGTTGTCCCTATGGAACTTCTTTGCAGAACTAGTTAATTATTTCATCATATTGTGGTTCAATTTAGTCCAGTATGAACATCTTTGGAAAGGGTGAGGAAGACTATGGGTAGCAGGATGTCACACAAAGATGACATGGGGAGAATGTGCAGACTCCACACAGGCAGAACCAGAATGTAAACCCTGAATCTCTAAAGGCACAATCTCTAGCCACTGTGCCACCTTGTCACTCCACTGCAGAATGGCATCAAACGTCAAAACATATTTACAAAAAATCATAAGCCAAACTGCATGACAAAAGATTAATTATACTGTTTAATAACATTTTGGAATGATGTTGACTGGGCATGATACTACAGAAACATCTCATTTAAAAAATCCTGTGGGGCGTTGTTAACCATAAGAGGCACCATATAACGCAAAGAATTTAGAAAATATAATAGGGCAGTGTTAATGATGGAATGAATTATAGAAAAAAGGATTGATTCCAAGTACAGTTGTTAACCAAGATATTCACTAAGTACAACAGGCCCCCTAAACTATGGAATGATCTGTCTGCTACTATAAGAGATGCCCCTTCAGACTCAGCTTTCAAATCCCAGCTGTAGACTCACTACTAGTATATCCTGACTAGAGCTGCTGACTAACTGTGGAGACTGCATCTCTGTTGTTAGTCATTAGCACTAAAACATAAGTAATATGATGTTTATAATTTGTTACAAACTCTCCCCTATTCTGTTTCTTTTCTCATTACTCACATGTGGCACTTAGTGCCATTCCCCTAATGCCAAGTTGTTTGCCTGCCTGCCTAAGGTAAAATCATCTCTGAATAGAGGAGCACTGGAATCATTGGGTAGAGGGGTCCTTTCGTCTGATTGGCTGGTTCAGCACTGACTCAACTGTGGAATGGCCAGTAAGAGGGAGGAGCTTGATGGTTGAGGTCTCCAGGACTCTGAACAAATCAGAATCCTTTTATGTGATATCATCTGCTCTTGCATCTTGCTCTGTACTTGTACTATTACTATTGTTCTATTGTATTGTATTGACAATTCCTTGTGTTCTGTTCTGTGGATTGTATTGTATTTACCTCATTCTTTGACACCCACTGCATGCCCAACCTACCTGCCTTTCCCAAGATTTCTTCCATTTTTTTCCTTACAAGGGTTTTTCGGGGGAGTTTTTTCTTGTCTTCTTAGAAAGTCAAGGCTGGGGGGCTGTCAAAAACAGGGTCTGTTAAAGCCCATAGCAGCCCATTTTGAGCAACACAAAAATAAAACATATTGTATTGTAAGAGCAATGTGAACTGTACTAAAGCTACAGCCTACGTTCACTTAAAGTAAAGACTGCATGATTCAGAAATAATGTGCTATACCAGGAGTACATTTCTTGCAACACTTCACTGATTTAAAAATGCAGTGCTGAATATTATTCACAACGCTATCAGACCTTTTTAATTATTTCATGTAACACCAAATTCAATTTGCGCTATGAGAAGATGCTTGCCAAATTACATAAGATTGTAATATCACTTTATAAAACAAGTCACTGATAAAGTACATAGGGCCACTCTTAAAAATAAAGGTGTTTTTCAGGGCGTTGCCATTGAGGAACTATGCTTGGTTCCCAAAAGACCCATCCATATGAAGGTTCCAGAAAGAACCTTTTATTTATTTAACAGGCTCTATCCGAGGGGTTCTCAACCTGAGGCCTGCGGACCCCTAAGAGGTCCATGGATGGGTTTCAGGGTGTTTGTGAGGGTCAGATAAACATTAACATTTATATTCACTATACAGCCTGGTACTGTTGCTTTAGAGTAGATGTAGTAGTATTAGTAATGGTGGTGGAAAACGTAGTAGTAGTAGTAGATCTGTTTTAATTTGCACAAGAGGATTTTATTTTACTGCGGTGGGTTGGCACCCTGCCCAGGATTGGTTCCTGCCTTGTGCCCTGTGTTGGCTGGGATTGGCTCCAGTGGACCCCCGTGACCCTATTCGGATTCAGCGGGTTAGAAAATGGATGGATGGATCTTATTTTATAATTATAATGAGTGGCCATTTTGAAAGAGTGTTTTATTTTGATTGTGTACTTTAAAGTTTAATAATACTTTGTGCATGTCATATATGTTTGAGGTAATTAAATCTCAATAAATAAAATACATTATATTAATTGTGTGCAAAATTGTGTTTATGTGAACATTTCTGGGGAAGGGGGTCCATAGCTTTCATCAGATTCTTTAAGGGGTCCTTGACTCAAAAAAGGTTAAGAATCACTGCTCTATACATTTAATAATCACGAAGAGATAACAAATTTGTGAAATACAGACGGCTTAAGATTTTAATGCATATAATAACACAGCCTAAACACATGTAGCCAAGCAGAAATTAAAGATTTCAGTTTGTTTTACTGTATATTAGAATGTTTTCAAAGCACAAAGAACCATTTTTATATGCAAGAAAACATTCCCAATAAGAAACGGTGCTTTGTCAAGCAAGGGTTCTATGAGGAAGCACGCAAACCAATAAAGAATTGCCATTAAAGAACTGGTTGATGATTTTAACCTTGAAAGGCAGTAGTAGAAACATTAATTCACACAGGCATTTTCTGAATCTCTCTGTCCTCGCAGGACATAATCCTGATTTGGATGACCGTATATCTCACACCGGAGTCCATCCGTCCATGTTTTATATTCTCGTTGCCCAGTTCAGGGCATATACTGGCATCTTTGTGCGACAACTGACATTTACACACACACAAATAAAATAAAATAAAATAAAGAAGTACACGTTTTTGCCTGAGAAAATGAGTGTTTTCGTATTATTTAGTTTTAGCAATTACTAAGAATCTGGCGCAGCTGTCAGCCTTCATGCGTGGCAGATTCAGCGACCCGATCGTCATGTGCGTGGAGCTCCCAGTTTCCTTTGCGCACTACGATTTCCTCCCGCAGGCAAAAGGACGTGTCATTTAAGTAATGATCAGTTCTTGACTGACATGGCACGAGTGACAGACTGAAGTCGCGTCCGGTGATTGTTCCAATACCTAATTGCCAGCGGTTCCAGTACAGGCTTTAACCGATCCATGCTATGCACAAAGCCAGATTAGATGATGGGTGCTGCTGAGAACGATTTATACAAACAGTCTTCTGCCTTTTTTTTTTTTTTTTCATATAACCAAAAGTCTCACAGGCGGCTTTCCTTTTCCAAGAGCACAAGAAAACAGTTGTCTTTCCCGATTCTAACCGACACATCCCGTTCACCAACACAGTACCAGACGGCGGGGTGTCAAGTTTATGCCGACTTCACAGCTGCCCGCTCAGTTCATTCGTCCCGTCCCCTGCCATTCAACATTTCCCTCAATTAATCGTCAGGTCCTCAATCCATTTTATTTGCCACTGAAGGCATGGAGGGATATAAATCAATCAATAAATAAATGTATTGTGAAAAGTGTCAATAAATAAATAAATAAATAAAAACTAAATCAAATGTGAACATAAAGAATTAACTGTCGTTGCTTATTTCTTCGTGCATCTATTAAATTATTTATGTGTTGATTTATTCCAGGGACAACACATGCATGATGAGATACGCCATGATATGAAAACGGTCATTTTCACCGGTCAAAGTTGAATGGGCGGGCTCTAGTGAGTATTGTGTTTTGATTGGTGAATCAGCAGTAAGCTGCACATACAACTTTGGTCATTAATTGCTATTTTTGTAGGCGAACACCACACATTAAATGCAGAGTTCTTGTTACTGAACTCAAAACGTGTTGAATTAAAGTAGCTACAGTAATTTGTGCCCGAGCAACGTTTACTTGCACTCGTGCCCACCAAGGACGTGCCCAGTGATAACTCTGAGCATGAGCTGTGCTTGTTTGGGAGCCCCATGGCTCCTAGGCATGTGTAAGTTTGCAATCCATTTACTGACAATTTGCAATCAATCTACACTCAATAACCCATAATAGCAAAGTGAAAACACACTTTGAGAAAGGTTTGCAAATTTATTAAATATCAAAAACTGACATCTCTCATTCATAGAAGTATTCAGACCCTTAATTCAATACGTTGTAGAAGCCTCTTTGGCAGCAATTTCAGCTTTGAATGTTCTTGGGTAAGTCTCTACAAGCTTTGTCTCTACAAGCTTTGCATACCTGGATTTGAGCAGTTTATCCCATTCGTCCTGGCAGGTCCTTTCAAGCTCCATTAGACTGGATAGGACGTGAATGTAAACTGCCATCTTCAGGTCTCTCCACAGATGTTCTATTGGGTTTAAGCCTGAGCTTTGGATCGGCCACTCAAGGACGCTCAGAGACTTGTCCCAAGGCCACTCCAGCTTTTTCTTGGCTGTATGCTTTGGGTCATTGTTGTGCTAAAAGGTGAACCATAACCCCAATCTGAGGTCACATGCAGTCAGGAGCAGGTGTTTCTGCATTCATCCTTCTCTCAATTCTGACCAGTCTCTGTACTTGCCGTTGAGAAGCACTACCATAGCACGAGGCTGCCTCTGCCATACCTCACTGTAGGGATGGTATTAGGCAGGTAATGAACAGTGCCTGGTCCTCACAGGACATACTGCTTGGAGTTATCTCCAAAAAGTAAATGTTTGCCCCATCAAAGATTTGAAAACGGCTTTATTCCTTGCCCTGATTTTTTCCTCACTACAGTTTAATCACAGAGGTCTACAGAGAGTTCCTTGGACTTCATGGTTCGGTTTTTGTCCTAAAATGCAATGAGAATTATGAGGCCTTCAATACGAGGTACGATCCAAAAGTTCCCGGAATGCAGTTATTCTGCAGCCAGAAGGGTTTGGTTATATCAATTGCCGCTAGATAGCAGTTCAAGTTGTCCTTGAGAGCTGTTATCACGTGTTATAATGTCAGCGTAGTTGTTTTTCAAGTCGCAGCTCTCGTTTAAACTTCGGTTGTGTCTGTGAAGGGTTGTTCGTGAAAATGAGTGATTTGAAAGACCCAAAAAAGCTCGACAAGTTCACAGCAACAACAAGTCAATGCTCATTTGCTTCTTTGATGTGAAGGGTGTCAGCCACAAGGAATCTGTGCCACAAGGACAGACGGTGAATGAAGCATTCTACAGGGATGTTTTAAGGCGTTTGCGAAATCGAATTTGCCGAACACGTACTCAGATGTTGGCTGACAAGTCATTTCTTTTGCATCACGACAATGCACCAGCTCACACATCTTTGATTGTGTGCGAATTTTTGGCTTCTACAAAGTTTACTGCCATTCCCCACCCTCCGTACTCCCCTGATTTAGCGCCGTCTGATTTTTTTTTATTTCCTAAGATGAAGATGAGGCTCAAGGGACACAGATTTGAGACGGTGGAGGAGATCCAAGCGGTAACAACCGACGTCTTGAACACACTGACAAAAAATGACTTCCAGAGGTGCTTCAAAAGGTTGAAATCTCGCTGGGATTGATGTATCAACTCAGCGGGGGACTATTTTGAAGGAACTGTTCACCATTAATTGTTATTTGGTGTTTATGCTTTTAAATAAATGCATTCTGGGAACTTTTGGATCGCATCTCGTACATAGTTGTGTGACTTTCTAAATGATGCTGTTACCCAGCCAGGAAGCCAGCTGGATGGAAGGACCAGGGAAGAGAGCACCTCTGAGGCACAAACTCCCCTGGGACAATAGAGGGCAGCCCTCTTGGGCGGCAGAGGCACTATGGATTCCCGTGGAGCATGCTGGGGCATGGACTTTGGTATAGCCCTGGTTGGGTTCCATGGGGGTCGCCATGGGGGTTCCAGGGGGAGCTGCAGAGCCCTACAATGTACTTCAACCATACCTGGGAGTGATTCCAGGTAATACTGATGAGCCGCCTGTAGCACTCCCAGGAGTAGAATAAAAGGAGCTGCCTCACTCCATTCGAGGAGCCACAGTCGGGAGGAAGAAGGATGAAGCTTGCAAGGGAGGAGTGCAGGCGGGAGGACTGGGAATTGGCATCTGAAGGAAGGATTGTGTTGTGGTGCTGTATTGGGGGAGCAAAGAAGAAACACGTGTTGCATGGCAATTCATGTCTCTGCCCGTCTGTGTCGGGTTAGGGTGGCTGTAAGCACCCCGGTGGCCCACAATGTCCAATCATTTTAGTTTGCCATAAGTGGAGTCCAATCAAGTTCAGGACACATCTCAAGGAGAATCAAAGCAACCAGGATACACCTGAACATAATTTGGAGTGCCATAGAAAAGGGTCTGAATACTTCTATGAATGAGAGAGTTCAGTTTCTGATCTTTAATACATTTCCATACCTTTCTGAAAACATGTTCTCACTTCATTATGGGTTGGTGACTGCAGATTGATGGCCCAAAATGGCAGATGTATCTAATTCAAATGAAATCTTCAACACAATAAAGTGATGGGGTTTGAGTACTTTCTCAATCCAATGCAGTAGTCAGCACTGCTGCCTCTCAGTTTCAGGATTTGATTCTCAGCTCCATACAATGTCAATGTGGAGTTTGCACCTTACATTCTCCAATATTTTGTTTATCTCCATATTTCATCTTCCTCACATATCTGGGTGTTGGGCAGGTTATGTGAATCGCTGACTAAAACAAATGGTGAGGCATGCATATAGACATGTGTGTGAAGGTGCAAAGCAGTGGGCAGGTGTCCCATCCAGGGTAGGCTGAACCCTAATATTGAAAAGGAAAGAGCTTCTTCATTATTATTCTTGTTCTTCTTCACTTCTTGTTCTTGTTCTTCTTCATCTCCCCCTCTCTTTTATGTGGGGTTGATGTGCTTCATTAACCTTCTCCCAACAGCTCGGTCCTACACCTCCTCGCCAGACAAGCCCTTTCTCTTCAGAACTTCTTTCACCTTGTCCATCCACCTCCATTTTGGTCTCCCTCACTTTCTCTTCCCCTGTTCTTCCATTCTCATCACTCATTTTTGTCTCTCCTCTTCTCAAGTACCTACCACTTCAACCTACTTTCCTGTATTTTTCTTAGACATCTCTCCCACTTTTGTTGTACCTCTGATTGTCTCATTTCTTATTTTGTCCTTTTTTGTAACTCCACACATTTCATTGAAAAGGAAAGAGGAGGTTTGGAAAATAGACATATGTATCATCTTTCTATTTATCCATCCTAGAGGAGTGTGCATGGGTCCGTGTGAGAGTAACTGTGACGGCCCAACATCTGGGCTTGGTTTATGTGTTTATTATTTGGCTGACTCCTTTATCCAAGGCCATTTCAAATATCTGAGATATAATTTGTGACATCGGTTTAGTTGGAGCAGAGGCTGATGACGTGACTTGCTCATGGTCAGAAAGTGTCAGTAGTGGTGGGATCTGAAGCCACAATCTCTAGGTTGGAAGTCCAAAGTCCTTAATGCTGCTTGGATTGGCTGTGGCTGAACATAAATCCTGAAATTAGAAAAAGAGATGAATATAAAATTGTCTCTCCCTCTTTTATGCAGTTGAACGAGTGTGGCGGCCCACCCAAGACTGGTTCTTTCTGCTAGGACCACTAAAACTGAAATAAACAGAATCAGTAAATGTACTGATGGAGGTCAGAGGTGTTCCATAAAGTAATGACTATAATTAGACATTAACATTTGGTCTTATCTTCGAGACAGACCCCAACATCATTGTTTTCATTTAATGAGCTTATTTTTTATTATAGTGAAGGGTTAAACTATAGATGCCAAAACTGCTGCTCCTTTTTCACTTTCTGCCTGCTAAAATTAAAGCCCATTTTTACTCTGTTTTAAGCGCTGGAAGCCTGCAGGGGTCATTTTTTTTTTAACAAAAATCCAAATATAAGACCTTACATCTAGTAAATACAGAGAATATTGGATTTTCACTGCATAATGCACTTTCTTTCAGCTTCTTTGTTGCAGGAGCCCAGCGCTGAAGAAGAGACTTCCTGTAATATTATAAAAAGAATAATAAGCGCCTTGATTTATGTCTCGCTATTGTGCACTGCTTCCTGCTCTTTTGTGCTGGAGTTATTGTGAGATGAGTTGGGGGGCAGGCGGGGGGGTGGGCTACCATACAGCTGCCTGTGCTCCCCATCCAGGCTTTTCGCTTTTCACTTCTGTTATGCAGAAATAAGGGAAATCAGACAATTCTCCTGATGGGCCACCAGCCATTTTCAAGAGGAGCACACAGGATCTGCTGAAGCCGACAATATTTGTGGGCACTGCTTCCCTCTGAAAAACATCAGCACCAAACGGAGGTGACGTCAGAGGCGTCAGACCTTATGGAGCTTGTGCCACTTGAGAATCTACCGGGGATGCCTGGCTGTCACTCGGGTTGGAAAAAGTGAAAGTTTCCATTTATTATTTGCCAATTAATTTATTATTCAAATATTGTTCAGCCCTGCAGTGGGCTGGCGCCCTGCCCAAGGTTTCTTTCCTGCCTTGCGCCCTGTGTTGGCTGGGATTGGCTCCAGCAGACCCCCGTGACCCTGTAGTTAGGTTGGATAATAGATGGATGGAATATTTTTCAGAAGTCAATAACGGATTACGAGTGCCTTATGATACACAACATTTTTCATTTCGCCAATAGAAGACAGAACGTATAAATTCTTTCCTGATTCTACTCTGGAACAGGTGACTTATAGCTGGCTGTGTGAACAGCACGGTTCTTTGAGGTAAACTCCAGTAACTTTAAGTGATTGTCCTTGCGCTTTATTTATGGACATCGCAAATGCAAGACATGCTAGAAATTGAAGTCGTTTGAACTCGAAAAGGAGCTAATTGGAAATCATATGGGTATATGTGGAATGAATACGTCCTCTCCCTTTCTGATTCCAGTTAGAATAGCAGCCTCGATCACGTGTGGATGACGTGTCAGATTCCCACAGGGCATGCTGGGATGGGGAGATTGACACAGCTCTGTTAAGTTCCGTGGGGGCTTCCAGGGGGAGCTGTAGAGCCCTATAATGTACTTCAACCATACCTGGGAGTGATTCTAGGTAATACTGGTGAACCGCCTGGAGCACTCCCAGGAGTAGAATAAAAGGTCTACAGAGAGTTCCTTGAACTTCACAGTTCGGTTTTTGTCCTAAAATGCAGGGAGAATTGTGAGGCCTTCTCTACACAGGTGTGTGACTTTATAAATGATGTTTTCACCCAGCCAGGAAGCCAGCTGGATGGAAAGACCAGAGAAGAGAGTATCTCTGAGGCACACCCTCCCCTGGAACGCTAGAGGACAACCCTCCTGGGTGGCTGTGGCACTATGGATTCCCGCAGGGCATGCTGGGACGTGGACTTTGGCAATGCCCTGTTGGGTTCTGTGAGGGTCGCCAGGGGGAGCTGCAGAGCCCTACAATGTACTTCAGCCACACCTGGGAGTGATTCCAGGTAATACTGATGAGCCGCCTGGAGCACTCCCAGGAGTAGAATAAAAGAAGGGCGAAGCTTGCAAGGGAGGAGTGGAGGCTGAAGGACTGGGAACTGGCAGCTGAAGAAAGGACTGTGTAGTGGTGGTGTATGGACGGTGCTGTACTTTAGGAAAGCGAAGAAGAAGCACATCTCCAGATGTAAATAAAGGCGTGTTGTGTGGCAATTCATGCCTGTCTGTGTCAGGTTAGGGTGGCTGTAGCCTCGATCACATGTGGATGACGTGACAGTTGTGAGGGATTGCCGGCCGTGTATCCCAGCCAACACCGCCAAACCGCCAGATGGAGCCCTCCTTGCAGCATGGAGATGCCCCGAATGCCAGCAGGGAATTATGGACAGTGGACTTTTAATGCACAGCCCTGCTGGATACCATGGAGGCCGCCAGGAGTCGCTGCAGGGATGGCCAAGGACTATTTTCCCTACACCCCGGAAGTACGTCCCAGTCACATGGACAGAAGAAATGATGTGCTTCCAGGATGAGGAAAAGGAGTTTTTACCTGACCCGGAAGTGATAGAAAGTCACATGGACTGAGGGACAAACACTTCCGGGTCAAGGACTATAAAGGACTCTGGGAAATCCCAGACGGACGAGCTGAGTTGGGAGGCAGGGTGGCTAAGCGTCTGGGAGATTGGAGGATTTGTTTATTGGAGTATTGTTTATTTATTGGAGTATTTGGGAGTGGAGGGTGCTTTTTGCACTTATTTATAATAATAAATATTATTATTGGACTTTTACCTGGTGTCTGACGAGTGATCTAAGGGTTCAAGGGAGCGAGAAAGCCCTAAACTGTCACACAGTGTTATCACATTTCTTACAGCCTTGATAGATGATTTTTTTTTTCTGAATTAAATTAGAATTTACTTTTAGGTTTTTTCTGAATTTTTCAAGTTATGTTCACAAATTTTCTTTTTTTTATTTAGTCGCCGAAACTGTAGCTTTAGGATATCTACTCTTCCTCTCACTTGGTGATTGCGTTGTGATGAACATCGGGACAAAAAACAACCCGAAGACTCCCTAGCAGTTTTACTATATAATCGTGGACTTGGAGAGGCGTCAGTCAGCTAACTCTTAAGAATTACCCTGGGCAGAGGATGTGGAGTCACCAGTGCTTGCTGCCCCACTGGCTTTTGTAAGACAACACTGGCGATACCATATCTTCAATCAATCAATCAATCAATCAATCAACATTTATTTATATAGCACATATTCATACAAAAAAATGTAGCTCAAAGTGCTTTACAAAATGAAGAATAGAAAATAGAAGACACAATAAAAAATAAACATAAGTCAACATTAATTAACATAGAATAAGTAAGGTCCGATGGCCAGGGTGGACAGAAAAAACAAAAAAAACTCCAAAAGCTGGAGAAAAAAATAAAATCTGTAGGGGTTTCCAGACCACGAGACCGCCCAGTCCCTCTGGGCAATCTACCTAACATAAGTCAAACAGTCCTCTTTGTATTTAGGGTTTTCATGGAAGGACTTGATGATGATGGTCACGTAGACTTCTGGCTTTCAGTCCATCAATGTTGGAGCATCTTAATGCTTTGAGTAGGTGGTGGAGCACAGGCCGCCACCACAAAGAAACAGAAGAGAGAGTTGGGGTCAGTATGGATTTTAGAGCCACTATGAATAGTTATTATGATGAATTGAACATGCAGAGTATCAGGATTAAGTTAAAGTGAAGTTATGAGAAGGCCATGTTAAAGTAATGTGTTTTCAGCAGTGTTTTAAAGTGCTCTACTGTATCAGCCTGGTGAATTCATATTGGCAGGCTATTCCAGATTTTAGGTGTATAACAGCAGAAGGCCGCCTCACCACTTCTTTTAAGTTTTGTTCTTGGAATTCTAAGGAGACACTCATTTGAAGATCTAAGGTTACGATTTGGAATATAAGGTGTCAGACATTCCGATATATAAGATGGGGCGAGATTATTTAAGGCTTTATAAACCATAAGCAGTATTTTAAAGTCAATCCTGAATGACACAGGCAACCAGTGTAGTGACATCAAAACTGGAGAAATGTGCTTGGATTTTCTTTTCCCAGTTAGGATTCTAGCAGCTGCATTCTGCACTCGTTGATAATGATTTATATCTTTTTTGGGTAGTCCTGAGAGGAGTGCGTTACAGTAATCTAGTCGACTGAAAACAAAAGCGTGAATTAATTTCTCAGCATCTTTCAATGATATAAGAGGTCTAACTTTTGCTAGCCGAATCACTGGCATATGAGTCCTATTAATCTTTGTCTCACAAAAAACTCCAGATAGATGATGCTTTTAGTGAAAACGTTGCTGAGTTTGTTTCACTTGCATGTTGTTGTGCCACAGTGTTTGCTTCTGTCTCTTCATCTGTGTCATTAGCATGACATCGTTTTCTGCAATCAGGTCTTTCGTAGTGAGAAGTGAGGTGCATACAAGTGCTGAAAAAATATAAAAGTGCGTTTGAGCGCCATTTAGTGGCTGTGGTTGAGCGTGAGCAGAGCGGACTGCTCCATACACACACAGGTCTTTTATTCATGTGTGTTTAATTAGCTGCGTGTGGTCTTCAGGACAAACATCCAACCCAAAGACTCCCCAGCAGTTTTACTATATTTGTGAACTTGGAGAGGCATCAGTCAGCTAACTCTTAAGAATTACCCCGGGCAGACGATGTGGACCCACCTGTGCTTGCTGCCTCACTGGCTTTCATAAGGCGACACTGGTGATGCCATATCTTAGCTGAATCCCAGCCATATGAGTCTTATTAATCTTTGTCTCGAGAAAATAACTCCAGATAGACAAAGTTTTTAGTGAAAACATTGCTGAGGTTGTTTCACTTGCACATTGCTTAGCTGCAGTATTATTTTGCAGTATATTTGTTGCGACGACGTGTCTCTTCATCTGTGTCATTAGCACGACGTTGTTGTTGCGTGGTGGCTTTTGCTGCACGCAGGTCTTTCATAGTGAGAACTGAGGTGCATGCAAGTGCTGAAAAAATATAAAAGTCCATGCATGCACCATCTAGTGGCTGTGGTTGAGCGTGACCAGAGCGGACTGCTCCATACACACACAGGTCTTTCATTCACATGTGTTTAATTAGCTGCGTGTGATCTTCAGGACAAACATCCAACCCAAACACTCCCTAGCAGTTTTACTATATAATCGTGGACTTGGAGAGGCGTCAGCTAAGTGGGCTGGGACGAGTCGTACTTGTCCGAGATGGACATGTTGTTGAGTGCAGCTGTGGCACAAACTGAGTAGGACAGGCTGGAACTCGCCTCAGGCAAATGTATGGCAGCCTGTTGTGTGAATGTAGAACGTGTAGGTACCACAAAGCTGAGTTTGTCTGCTTGGGTTGAATGAGAAGGGAGTTGCATGCAAGGGCTGAAAAAATGTAAAAGTGCAGGCATCTCAACAAATGCAAGTCACATTTGAATAAGCTTCTACATCTTCTGTCAAATTCACAGTAACTCCCGTGGCTGTGGTTGAGCGTGAGCAGAATGGTCTGCTCCGCGCACACACACAGGTCTTTCGTTTATATACAGTTGTGTTCAGAATAATAGCAGTGTGTTTAAAAAAAGTGAATAAAGCTCAAAATCCTTATAATAGTTTTTATTTCCATACACACAAATGCATTGGAAACACTGCACATTCTATTCCAAATCAAAACCAGAAGAAAAATGTTTCAAATTTGTGTGATTCCTTTACAGAAAGCGATGAAAAGGGAATATTAGGCTGTTCAAAAAAAGAGCAGTGTCTGCATTTTTCTTTGCAAACTCAAACATTCACTGTATAAACTGAAAAATGTTTCAAGATTTTGCTTTCCTTTGAATCACTGAACTAATATTTTGTTGTATAACCACTGTTTCTGAGAACTGCTGCACATCTCTATTGCGTGGAGTCGACCAACTTCTGGCACTTGTGAACAGGTATTCCAGCCCAGGACTACATTCCACAATTCTTCTGCTTATTGGTTTTGCATCTGAAACAGCATTTCTGACGTCACCCCACAAGTTTTCTATTGGAATACGGAAAATAAGGTAAATACTATAGTATGAGAAACATCCCCATATCATGATGCTTGCACCACCATGCTTCACTGTCTTCACTGTGTACTGTGGTGTGAATTCAGTGTTTGAGGGCTCGTCTACAGCCCCTAGACCCAAAAAGAACAATCTCGTTTTCATCAGTCCACAATAGGTTGCGCCATTTCTCTTTAGGCCAGTCAATGAGTTCTTTGGCAAATTGTAACTTCTTCAGCACATGTCTTTTTTTTCAACAATGGGACATTGTTGTATTGATAGATAGATAGATAGATAGATAGATAGATAGATAGATAGATAGATAGATAGATAGATAGATAGATAGATAGATAGATAAGGCACGATAAAATAGATAGATAGATAGATAGATAGATAGATAGATAGATAGATAGATAGATAGATAGATAGATAGATAGATAGATAGATAGATAGATAGATACGTTATTAATCCCCAAGGGGAAATTCACAACAGTACTCACAGGTAACTTTAGGCCTTCTTTAGTCTTCCTGGAGCTGATCATTGGCTGAGTCTTAGCCATTTTGGCTACTCTTCGATTCATTCCAGTAGACATTTGCCAGGCTAATACTTTAAAAAACTGATAAAAACTCATTACTTTATCATAGCTTCATTTTAGTTTAACCCTGATATTCTGTATAGGTATTTAATTATCATTATCATTCATGGTGGCTCTGAAATCCCTACTAACCCCTACTTTCTCTGCTGTTCTTTTTCTGGTTTTCTGTGGTGGTGATCTGCACCACCACCACCTGATCAAAGCACCATGCAGTCCTCACATTGATGGATTGAAGGCCAGAGGTCCACACGATCATCATCATCTAATTCCATGTGAAGCCTGAAAAGCATGAGGACTGATTGAGATCATTTATGTTAGGTAGAATGGCTAGAGGGCCCTGGGTGGTCTTGTGGCCTTGGAACCCCTGAAGATTTAGTTTTTTTTTTCCAGCTGTCTGGAGTTTTTTTTTTGTTTTTTTTCTGTCCTCCCTGGCCATTGGACCTTACTTTTACTCTATGTTAATTAGTGTTCCCTAATTTTATTTTTAAATTTTGTCTTCTTTCTCTTTCTTCATCCTGTAAAGCATTTTGAGCTACGTCATTTGTATGAAAATGTGCTACATAAATAAATATTGTTGTTGTTGTTTTTGGATGCCATTTTAAAGGATTTCTGATCATTTTCTGCAGTTCTTTATATGTTTTCCCCTCTCCAATCAACGTTTTAATCAAAGTATGCTGTTCTTCTGAACAATGTCTGGAGCAACTCATTTTACTTAGAGAGGAATGCACTCTAACCAGCATGTACAACATTTGCTGCCTTCTTTCCTTCCTTAAATAAGGGCCGTAATTGACACCTAGTTTTTTCACAGAATGAATGGCCTCACTAATTGAACTCCACACTGCTATTATTTTGAACACAATTAACGATTCAGTTCCACAGAATCAGCAGCATGCATGTCATGACTGTTGGGTCTGTTGGCTTTTTATTACTCTACTACACCTTCTAGGAAATTATTTGCCATGTTGAAATATAATTTCTACCAAAAGCAGTGATTGATCAGGTTAGTGATGTTGGACTGTTATTATTTTGCAAACAACTACTGTATGTCTAATTGCACCATTGTCATTACATTTCTTTTCAAAAATAGCATCTCTTGATAAAGTTCCTGTGTGGAAAACCTGTACATTTGAAAACATAGTTTGGGTAGCTATTGTACATTATGTAAAATAATAATTATTATTGTTCTTTGTTATATTTATTTATTAAGCTTCTGTAAAAAGCAACATTTCTCTTCGGCACAAATCAAGTGCTATCCATTCTGAAAGTATTCAGACCAGTCACTCTTTTTCATTTTCTTATATTGCAGTCTTATGCTAAAATTGTTTTTTTCCCCTCATCAAGCAAAACTTAATACCCCAGAATGACAAAGCAAAAACGGAATTTTAGAAATACTTGCAAATGTATTAAAAACTAGCAAAATACCCGCACTTCGCAGCAGAGAAGAAATGTGTTAAAGAAGTTATGAAAAGAAAAGGAAACATTTTAAAAATAATGTAACATTTGCTTTCTATTCATTTGCATAAACACAGTCCTTCACCAGCAATTATTTAATGTTAGCTCAGACCAGGCACTTAAAAGTTTCTCTCGCACTTTTGCAGAGTTTGTGCCAAACACTATTTTATCTCTGACCATCTCATCTTTGTTTGCATAAGCGCAGTCCTTCACCAGCAAGTTTAACTCCGTTACAGCAATTTTAACTTCGTTACAAAGTGATCCAAAGTCTCGTTTATACCCTGCGTCCTCTCATTAAACTTGTATCTCGCGAATATCATATTCATCTTAGGCATGACAAACGCCAGCAGCAGCGTGTCTATGAACTTAATTTAAAGTTAAGCTTTACTCCTTGCTTTCCTATTCGTTTGCATAAGCACAGTCCTTCACCAGAAATTACTTAATGTTAGCTCAGGCCAGGCACTTAAAAGTTTCTCTCACACTTTTGCTGAGTTTGTGCCAAACACTATTCTATCTCTGACCATCTCATCTTCGTTTGCATAAGCACAGTCCTTCATCAGCAATTTTAACTCCGTTACAAAGTGATCAAAAGTCTCGTTTATACCCTGCGTCCTCTCATTAAACTTGTATTTTGTGAATATCGTATTCGTCGTAGGCATGACAAACACCAGTGGCAGCGTGTCTATGAACTTAATTTAAAGTGAAGCTTTACACGTTACTTTCTTATTTGTTTGCATAAGCACAGTCCTTCACCAGCAAGTTTAACTCCGTTACAAAGTGATCCAAAGTCTTGTTTATACCCCGCGTCTTCCCATTAAACTTGTATCTTGTGAATATCGTATTCGTCGTAGGCATGACAAATGCCAGTGGCAGCGTGTCTATGAACTTAATTTAAAGTGAAGCTTTACACCTTGCTTCCCTATTCGTTTGCATAAGCACAGTCCTTCACCAGCAAGTTTAACTCCGTTACAGCAATTTTAACTCCGTTACAAAGTGATCCAAAGTCTCGTTTATACCCTGCATCTTCCCATTAAACTTGTATCTCGCGAATATCGTATTCGTCGTAGGCATGACAAACGCCAGCGACAGCGTGTCTATAAACTTAATATAAACTTACGGTTTACACCGTGCTTTGTTTCCGCAGTAGCTGCACTTATGAATATGCTTGTATGCGTCACTCGCTTCATATTCTTTTGCTGCCTTCTCAATTGTGTAATGCGGTTTTTGTTCAGCGCTGTTTGGAGCTCTAGCCTTTTGTCTGCATATTGCATTCACAATCAGTTCATGTGAGCCGCTCGGTGTACATGCATCGAAGGTTCTCAGCTGTGCTTATGCTATTTCGTGTGATGTCCACGGCTTTATTTAATGTTAGCTTAAAAGTTTCTCTCGCACTTTCACTGAGTTTGTGCCAAACACTAGTCTATCCCTGACCATCTCATCTTTGTTTGCATAAGCACAGTCCTTCACCCGCGAATATTTAGTGGCAGAGTGTTTCTATTGGATTGCCGCTGACGGACGGCCTTATATGGGCAGACACTCAATTACATCGGAGGTGTGACGATGAGGGACGCAACTCCGCCTCACACAGCGATCAAGCTGCAGGCTATGGCTGTATATATGTACATAAGTAGGTTCCAGTTATGACCGTTACGCGTAGAATTTCGAAATGAAACCTGCCTAACTTTTGTAAGTAAGATGTAATGAAAGAGCCTGCCAAATTTCAGGCTTCTGCCTACACGGGAAGTTGGAGAATTAGTGATGAGTGAGTGAGTCAGTCAGTCAGTCAGTCAGTGAGGGTTTTGCCTTTTATTAGTATAGATAAAAAAAACTGAAATATGAACTGGTCCTTATGCCATGACACTTGAAATTTGGCTCTGGTGCATCCCATTCTGTTTGATCTTCAGTGAGATGTTTCCACACCTTGTTTGGAGTCCACCTGTGGTCACTTCAGTTAGCTGGACAAGAGCAGGAATGGCACACAACTGTCTATATGTGGTCCTACAATTAAGCAAAAACCAAGTCATGAGGTCAAAGGAACTGGTGGTAGAGCTCAGAGACAGGTTTGTGTCGAGGTACAGACATGTCGAAGGCATTAAAAAAATATTTACAGCATTGAAGGCTCTCAAGAGCACAGTGGCTTTCATAATTCTTATGTGGAAAATGTTTGGAACAGCCACGACTCCCTCTAGAGCTGGCCACCTGGCCAATATAAGCAACTGAGGCAACAGGGTCTTGGTAAGACAGGTGACCAAAAATCTGATGGTCACTCTGGCTGAGTTCTAAGTGGAGATAAGAGGGACTTCCAGATGGACAACCATTAGTACAACCCTCAAATATACAAACAGACACTTGTCCTTTATTTAGGGCGGATATTCCAAAAAAAGAATGCTGGGGAGCAATACTACAAAGATAAATGTCATAAAATGTCATGGAAATGTGTGTGTCATCTGGTCCACTCATGAACAAACCTCCATGGGCCCAATTTTCATTCTAACCTGCATGTCTTTGAGGATGTGGGGAAAAACCCAAACAGACATGGAGACAACATGCTATCTCAAAAAGACTCAAGAAACATCAAAGGTTTGGAGCAGCCACCCATATATTATGTCTTGTCTGCAAAATTGGGTAATTTGTTTGAGTTGTGACTGGTTCAATGTCCAAAACAGAACTGATTAGAAAGAGAGGATGTGGAGGCTTTAAAGGCCAGTACAGGACGTGACGTCATTGGGACCGGAACTGAAAGTGATGGATCGGAAGTGATGTTCCCAATAGTGCCGGACCCAGAAGTCACATCTTTGGGACCGCAAGTGACATCTTCAATGGCGCCGGAACCTAACTGGATTTCTGGTGGATGGTCTGCAGAGGATTGAGAGAGTTAGTGCAGCTTGCCACCCCCTGGTCTGGTGTGGTACTGCTATTATTCAGACCCTCTAGCTGCCTCCCAATCGCACGTGTGTGACATTGAAAACTTCATAAGGACAATGACGAGGTGTGTGACTCAAACCTAGGCACTTGATGCTTGAGGCAGTCATGCTGTGTCACCAATGCCATTGGCCATTGTTCACTTTCTTTAGAATTATGTAAACATTGATATATTTCTGGGGATAAATTAAAACAAGACTGTGATCTGGGGTCACCATAGCACTAACAGAGAAGCCACTGTCAGCCATCTCCCCTTCTCACAGTGAGATGCTGATGCCAGTCCCCATCACTGTGATCCATTGTCCATTTTATTATGAATTGCTACTGGGTTCATCTTTTGGTATCATGTGCCATGAACCGTTTCTTTTCCCTTGGGACAAACACTCCACATGCCAGCAGGGTCTTGTCCATTTTTTAACTCGGCCTTCAACAATGTTTATCAGGCAGTTGGAGGCTACCTGCCTTTGAAGGAGCAGGATATCTGAGCTGATTTATATGATGAAACAAATCGACACCTCGTCTACAGGCTGTGCCAGCCCGCTACTCACAACGCACTCAGCTTTTAGATAAGGTTAGAACCCCATGCGTTGCTCACAGCTATCTTTTAGAGGATTTTCCATTAGCATCTGTGAAATGTGCTTCCTGCCGTGGTTAGACTGCTATCAGACTTCTTCAGCGCTGAGGCCTGACAAGCCTCAGTGACACAAACCTACATTAATGAACTGTGTCAGCAGATTCACTGTCACGGCCTGCACGCACGCACATGCACACTTGCAGCCCTTTTTTCGGCTGTTCAGTGTATGCCAGGGCACCGGAAGCCAGCCATGAAAGCTTTCACTAATACTTAAACATTAATCTTACAGATCCTCATCCATACACAGCGACTCTCAACATGTTAGGTAGATTTTAATGATCTCTGGATGCATCTTGAGCCTCATTCAGTGCCAATAAGTGAGCCCTGTTGACAGAATATCTCGAGTGCCATAAATAATGTGACCCCCCCAGAGTATAGGAAGAGATGCAGATCACCTCAGTGTTAATGAGATACCCAGAAGTGGATCCATGGGTGTCCCAAATCTTGGGGCATAGACCTCTTATTAATGAGAGCCCTCCACATGAGAGACACTTGGGGTGGGCAACCTGCACCTGAGAAAAAGCTTCAGACAGAACAGCTCTCTTTAAGGACACGTTATCACTAATTATTTATAAAAAAATAATCGCATTGACCCATAGTGATAGTATCACAACTTTTATGGAGAAATTCCAAGAAGAAAATTCATGTCATCTCATCATAATAAGTAAGTGTGACACAGCACTGGAGTAGTTGAGAGTGTCTGTTGGGGTATTTGGCGAAGAGTCTGCACAAAATGTATATGCACCTCATTTCTTGGCTGCCCTTTGTGGACATGACATATAGGAACCCATATGGTTAAAAGTATGGAAAAAATAAAATGAATGTCACAGCAGGAAAAGGAAGGCATCCAAAGATGGAGCATGATGTAACTGTTTGTAACAACTGCATTCAAACATGCTGTCACACACGTGCGAATGGGAAACAGTTTATGGGCTCAAATAATGATAATTGCTCACCAGACCAGGGGTTGGCGCTGTACTTTAACTCTCTCTCCTCTTTTCCCCACAGAACAACTAAACAATCACTCCAATAATGACCACTTCCAGCTTATGATGTCACTTCCGGTTCCAACCCTCCAAATCTCACCTCCAGATGATGTCACTTCCGGTCCCCAGAATGCCACATGCTTGATACATCACTTCCTGTTGTTTCATGATACAAATGTCCGCCATTCTTGTTTTGGTCAGTTGTTTTGGACTCAAGTATGTGAAGACCAATCTACCTTTTTTTTGCCAAACCTTCACTAAATGGGGACGGTCCCCACCACTTTGACTTTGCTTTGTGTCCTTTGTTACAATGCACATGTGCACTTGAGTATACATGTGCATACACACACACAAATATGGAGATATACAAACATGCAAACATTTACAGACACACATACAGTTAGGTCGATAAATATTTGGACAGAGACAACTTTTTTCTAATTTTGGTTCTGTTCATTACCACAATGCATTTTAAATGAAACAACGCAGATGCAGTTGAAGTGCAGACTTTTAGCTTTAATTCAGTGGATTTAACAAAAAGATTGCAAAAAATGTGAGGCAACTGAAGCACACAATCCCTTTATTTCAGTGACTCAAAAGTAATTGGACAAATTAAATAACGAAATAAAATGTTCATTTCCAATACATGGTTGAAAACCCTTTACTGGCAATGCCAGCCTGAAGTCTTGAACTCCTGGACATCACCAGATGCTGGGTTTCCTCCTTTTTAATGCTCTGCCAGGCCTTTACTGCAGCGGCTTTACTTTAAGTTGCTGTTTGTTTGTGGGCCTTTCTGTCTAGAGTTTAGTCTTCAACAAGTGAAATGCAGGCTCAGTTGGGTTAAGATCAGGTGACTGACTTGGCCATTCAAGAATTTTCCACTTCTTTGCTTTAATAAACTCCTGGGTTGCTTTGGCTGTATGTTTTGGGTCATTGTCCATCTGTATCATGAAATGCCGCCCAATCAATTTGACGTCATTTAGCTGGATTTGAGCAGACAGTATGTCTCTGAACACCTCAGAATTCATTCGGCTGCTTCTGTCCTGTGTCACATCATCAATAAACATGAGTGTCCCAGTGCCACTGGCAGCCATGCATGCCCAAGCCATCACACTGCCTCCACTGTGTTTTACAGATGATGTGCTATGCTTTGGATAATGAGCTGTTCCACACCTTCTCCATACTTTTTTCTGGCCATCATTCTGGTAGAGGTTGATCTTGGTTTCATCTCTCCAAAGAATGTTTTTCCAGAACTGTGCTGGCTTTTTTAGATGTTCTTTAGCAAAGTCCAATCTAGCCTTTCTATTCTTGAGGCTTAGGAGTGGCTTGCACCTTGCAGTGCACCCTCGGTATTTCCTTTCATGCAGTCTTCTCTTTATGGTAGACTTGGATATCGATACGCCTACCAAGCCCTGGGGCCTCATGTATAACGCTGTGCGTAGAACTCGCACTATAACATGGCGTAAGCACAAAACCCGAAATGTGCTTACGCACAGAAAAATCCAGATGCAGGAATCTGTGCGTACTCCAACTTCCATGTTGTTCCGCTACATAAATCCCGATCAGCGTGAAAACTAACGCTCGTGCACGCGCATTATGTAACGCCCCAAATCCTCCCAGAATTACGCCTATTTGAATATGCAAATCAATTTAAATCGCCCTTAAGCGCAGCCTTCTGTGAAAAGACAATGGGAAAAGCAGGGGGAAAATATAAGAATTTCAGCGAATACCAAGTGGAGGCAAAGTTGGAGAAACACGAAAGCTCACATCCACAAAATCGCACAATGCCGGAAATAAAAAAGAAGTCACATATCAAAGTCGCCGTGGAAAGCCGAGTTGTAAGCCCACTGTCTGAGTGTCATATGAAAGCTTATTAGGGTGCAGAGAAAAAGGCCACACGGTGGGGAAAAAGCACGAAATGTCCACTTCAATCTCTACATTTCCACTTTAATCACGTAGTTTATTTTGTCATTAAAGTAGAACATCATAAAATTCATCTTAAAATTGTTTAATTAACCAGTTTCTAAAATCACATCGTAATTAAAGTAGCACGTTAAATGCTTTGTTTTGTATTTGATCTTCTATGTGTTCTATGTGTGTGAATCACTACTTGCTTCTTAAACCGGCTCTCTTCCTCCAACTGGACACAGAGTCCATTACATTCGTGATATTACAGCTCTCTGAATAACTAAAATACTGAGATGTATACGTGATATCATTTTCATGATGATAGGAGTTAAAGAACGTTTGTGCTCATGACACAAGCATTTAACTTTTGCCGAAATTTGTTGCTGCGTTTTTAGCTGTGTTGTTATTTTATCTTTCTGTTTTATATTCAACATATATTGGCGTAGCCGCCACTGCAGTCCTTGGTTTTCTTTCCCCAAGTAACCGATCGCCATACAATCAGCTCTGTAATAGATGTTAAGCCATCTGTAAGCTTAGCGCCGATTCTTCAAAACGTTTAAAGAACATTGAAATATCTTCGTAGTACATGTTTAATTATTCTATCTTTCACGACACTCCCAGTGAAGAATATAGATTATTTAAATGAAGTTAAAGTTTTATGTGTATAATTTAACAAACATATTTTGCTGCATTTCGCCTTAAAAATGATATCGTCATCATATGTAAATACGCGCTTTATAAAGTGTCTCAGGTTGTGAGATATTATAACTGTAGTGCAAGTTTACAGTGGGGTGATTGTACTTATAAGTACAAACCGTTCTGCAAGGAGCACTTGATTGGCTGCATTTAAAGTTCTTGGGATTAAACTGTTCTGAACCGCGAGGTCCGTACAAGAAAGGCTTTGAAACGTTTTGCCGTGGCTGAGACAGCGTGTCCTTGAAGCTGTATATCGATAATTCCCTTTCCGATCAGCTGCTGCTGTGATTCACACTCAGATACAGTGATATCAATACTCCGAGTGGTGCAGTGAGAGAAATATGGAAAAAGATGATCCGCTGTGGCAACTCCTAACGGGAGGAGCTGAAAGAAAGAAGAAGAAGAAGAAGAAGAAGAAGAAGAAGAAGTGAGAGTAACAACGCTAAAGCAGTTATGGTATTTGGAATACTATGGCTGTTCCCTGGACCATTATATTGTTACGAGTTAATTACAATCAGATGCATTACACTAATAAACAATATGCGGTTAGTTTCTGTGTATTTATAAAGCCGCGTCATGAAAATAATGAGTAATCACACAAGAACAGTAGCACTGCTTTGACGCTGGGTGCCGCCAGTTTGCAAAACCGAGCGGAGAACTTGCGTACGACAAGGCATGAGGTACCGTGGAAAAGTGCGTGGCTTTACGCCAAGTGTAGGTTTTATACATCGCGATTTGAACGTGGAAAAGTTCTTATGCAACATTTCTGTGCGTACGCACCGTTTATACATGAGGCCCCTGGAGAGTGTTGTTCACTTTGTTGGCTATTGTGAACGGGTTTCTCTTCACCATGGAAATGATTCTGCGATCATCCACCACTGTTGTCTTCTGTGGACGTCCAGGTCTTTTTGCGTCGCTGAGTTCACCAGTGCTTGCTTTCTTTCTCAGGATGTACCAAACTGTAGATTTTGCCACTCGTAATATTGTAGCAGTTTCTCAGATGGGTTTTTTCTGTTTTTGCAACTTAAGGATGGCTTCTTTCACCTGCATGGAGAGCTCCTTTGACCGCATGTTGTCTGTTCACAGCAAAATCTTCTACATGCAAGCACCACACCTCAAATCAACTCCAGGCCTTTTATCTGCTTAACTGATAAGACATAACGACGGACTTGAACACACCTCAACATGAAATAGCCTTTGAGTCAATTGGCCAATTACTTTTGAGCCCCTGAAATAAAGGGATTGTGTTAAAACAATGCTTTAGTTGCCGCACATTTTTATGCAATCGTTTTATTCAGCCCACTGAATTAAAGCTGAAAGTCTGCACTTCAACTGCATCTGAGTTGTTTCATTTAAAATTCATTGTGGTAATGTACAGAACTAAAATTAGAAAAAAGTTGTCTCTGTCCAAATATTTATGGACCTAACTGTATGTAGAAATTCATTTATGTTTGTTGAACCGCATTCTTACAGGCTCACAGTTATATGCAGGAATTCAGTTCAGTTTCAGTTTATTTTTGTATAGCGCCCTTCACTGAGTTCAGGCCCAGCGAGCTGTGACAGGTTCACAGGTACATAAAAATGCAAACTTTACAACTTAATAAATACATAATTGATGCATATAAAGACAAGGATTTGTTTACCCTTTGTTTTGGACCCATCAGTGGGACTAAACAATAATACAAAAATTTTAAAAAGCTGCATAAAATCATTCTTTTACTCATTGCTATAATTAAAGTTCAGTGTTTTGCTGCTAAGATGCCAAACTGCATATCCCAATGCCATGTTGCAATGTTTGTCTTTTGTCGCTCAAAGATGGCCGAATTGCTGCATTACAGAACACCTGCCCCCTATCCACACCCCATGTCTTTCTTGAACATTTTAATTTAAATTGCATACAAATTCATGCACAGAACTAGTAACTTTCAAATGACACCACATTCCACTTTCTATATTTCAGAAATGTTTGTTTTTTTCGTAACATCTTTTTGAAACTTGCAACTATTGGTGTTGCAACTTGGAGACACAGTGTATTCTCTTTACCAACTATATATTCTGACATAGTAAGATCCAAATGATACATAATGCCAGGGGTTTTCCATAATGGATATGTATGCTATGGATGTCCGGGCTTAGCAGGAAACAATAACTAATGTTTTGAGATGAACCGGGGGGATATATGCAAAAGCAAAACAAAACAAATAAAATAAAAAATAAACAAAGCAACCGAAACCCACACGAGAGGCAAAAATAAAAGTCTAAATTCAGGCAAGAAGTCAAAACCAGGCAAGACATGAAGATCAATAACAAAAAGAAAACTTGGTGCAGACTCTGACCTCTAATCCCATTGTGCTGATGAACTCGAGGTCATGACCCCAGAGACCACACCCCTAGTAACGTGGGACAATCATAACGATGGTTACGCAAAATTGCGTGTAACACAGAAAAGCAATAGGACCCTAAAATTGAGCCCTGATCATGACAATGTGCAGAAAATGAATTTGTTTTTTTTTGTTCTGATTCAAAACAGTAAAATTAGACATATTACTTGTAAATAGGGGTGGCGCAGTGGGTAGTGCTGCTGCCTCTCAGTAAGGAGACCCAGGTTCACTTCCCAGGTCCTCCCTGAGTGGAGTTTACATGTTCTCCCCGTGTCTGCGTGGTTTTCCTCCCACAGTCCAAAGACATGCAGGGTAGATGCACTGGTGGTTCTAAAATTGTCCCTAGTGTATGTGTGTGTGCCCTGTGGTGGGCTGTCGCCCTGCCCTGGGTTTGTTGCTGCCTTGCACACTGTGCTGGCTGGGATTGGCTCCAGCAGACCTCCATGACCCTGTGTTAGAATATAGCGGGTTGGAGAATGACTGACTGACTTGTAGATATTCCATAATAATTTTTTGGGTCTCCCTAACACGTTCATTGACACCTTTATAGAGTTCAGAAGCCTATTCCAACACCTATGGAAAAAAAAGAATAATGTTCAAAGTGCATTTTTGTGGTAAAATTGTTCCTGAATTTTGCAGCTTATTCTGCTGTTATATACATGTACAACAGAACTGTAAGATTCTTAAAGTGAGAAAAGAAGAAGAAGAAACAGAAGAAGAAGAAGAAGAAGAAGAAGAGGCTCTTCGTTTTATAAGGTTAGGCTTCAGCCAGAGACAATAAAAGCAATATCAAGGCCCTGGAGCCTACAGTAAAAATTCAGAAAGAGAAATGTGAGACCTTTATTTTGAGGGGTAGAATATGAATATTGAGTGAAGGGTGATGAATTTATAGCCAGGTAAATCAAAGTAGCAGAATAAAGACAAACATCAGGTAAGGAACAAACTGGTTTTAGACAGCTTAACATTAATGGAGTCCGGGACTAGACTTAACATACAGGGAGATTCAATCAAAAGAGGCCCTCAATATTTTGTTGTAACTCCCGTTAGGATTAAGCAATATGAACCAAAAAATACGCTCTAGTGCTTGCTTTCTTTCTCAGGATGTACCAAACTGTAGATTTTGCCACTCGTAATATTGTAGCAGTTTCTCAGATGGGTTTTTTCTGTTTTTGCAACTTAAGGATGGCTTCTTTCACCTGCATGGAGAGCTCCTTTGACCGCATGTTGTCTGTTCACAGCAAAATCTTCTACATGCAAGCACCACACCTCAAATCAACTCCAGGCCTTTTATCTGCTTAACTGATAAGACATAACGACGGACTTGAACACACCTCAACATGAAATAGCCTTTGAGTCAATTGGCCAATTACTTTTGAGCCCCTGAAATAAAGGGATTGTGTTAAAACAATGCTTTAGTTGCCGCACATTTTTATGCAATCGTTTTATTCAGCCCACTGAATTAAAGCTGAAAGTCTGCACTTCAACTGCATCTGAGTTGTTTCATTTAAAATTCATTGTGGTAATGTACAGAACTAAAATTAGAAAAAAGTTGTCTCTGTCCAAATATTTATGGACCTAACTGTATGTAGAAATTCATTTATGTTTGTTGAACCGCATTCTTACAGGCTCACAGTTATATGCAGGAATTCAGTTCAGTTTCAGTTTATTTTTGTATAGCGCCCTTCACTGAGTTCAGGCCCAGCGAGCTGTGACAGGTTCACAGGTACATAAAAATGCAAACTTTACAACTTAATAAATACATAATTGATGCATATAAAGACAAGGATTTGTTTACCCTTTGTTTTGGACCCATCAGTGGGACTAAACAATAATACAAAAATTTTAAAAAGCTGCATAAAATCATTCTTTTACTCATTGCTATAATTAAAGTTCAGTGTTTTGCTGCTAAGATGCCAAACTGCATATCCCAATGCCATGTTGCAATGTTTGTCTTTTGTCGCTCAAAGATGGCCGAATTGCTGCATTACAGAACACCTGCCCCCTATCCACACCCCATGTCTTTCTTGAACATTTTAATTTAAATTGCATACAAATTCATGCACAGAACTAGTAACTTTCAAATGACACCACATTCCACTTTCTATATTTCAGAAATGTTTGTTTTTTTCGTAACATCTTTTGAAACTTGCAACTATTGGTGTTGCAACTTGGAGACACAGTGTATTCTCTTTACCAACTATATATTCTGACATAGTAAGATCCAAATGATACATAATGCCAGGGGTTTTCCATAATGGATATGTATGCTATGGATGTCCGGGCTTAGCAGGAAACAATAACTAATGTTTTGAGATGAACCGGGGGGATATATGCAAAAAGCAAAACAAAACAAATAAAATAAAAAATAAACAAAGCAACCGAAACCCACACGAGAGGCAAAAATAAAAGTCTAAATTCAGGCAAGAAGTCAAAACCAGGCAAGACATGAAGATCAATAACAAAAGAAAACTTGGTGCAGACTCTGACCTCTAATCCCATTGTGCTGATGAACTCGAGGTCATGACCCCAGAGACCACACCCCTAGTAACGTGGGACAATCATAACGATGGTTACGCAAAATTGCGTGTAACACAGAAAAGCAATAGGACCCTAAAATTGAGCCCTGATCATGACAATGTGCAGAAAATGAATTTGTTTTTTTTTGTTCTGATTCAAAACAGTAAAATTAGACATATTACTTGTAAATAGGGGTGGCGCAGTGGGTAGTGCTGCTGCCTCTCAGTAAGGAGACCCAGGTTCACTTCCCAGGTCCTCCCTGAGTGGAGTTTACATGTTCTCCCCGTGTCTGCGTGGTTTTCCTCCCACAGTCCAAAGACATGCAGGGTAGATGCACTGGTGGTTCTAAAATTGTCCCTAGTGTATGTGTGTGTGCCCTGTGGTGGGCTGTCGCCCTGCCCTGGGTTTGTTGCTGCCTTGCACACTGTGCTGGCTGGGATTGGCTCCAGCAGACCTCCATGACCCTGTGTTAGAATATAGCGGGTTGGAGAATGACTGACTGACTTGTAGATATTCCATAATAATTTTTTGGGTCTCCCTAACACGTTCATTGACACCTTTATAGAGTTCAGAAGCCTATTCCAACACCTATGGAAAAAAAAGAATAATGTTCAAAGTGCATTTTTGTGGTAAAATTGTTCCTGAATTTTGCAGCTTATTCTGCTGTTATATACATGTACAACAGAACTGTAAGATTCTTAAAGTGAGAAAAGAAGAAGAAGAAACAGAAGAAGAAGAAGAAGAAGAAGAAGAGGCTCTTCGTTTTATAAGGTTAGGCTTCAGCCAGAGACAATAAAAGCAATATCAAGGCCCTGGAGCCTACAGTAAAAATTCAGAAAGAGAAATGTGAGACCTTTATTTTGAGGGGTAGAATATGAATATTGAGTGAAGGGTGATGAATTTATAGCCAGGTAAATCAAAGTAGCAGAATAAAGACAAACATCAGGTAAGGAACAAACTGGTTTTAGACAGCTTAACATTAATGGAGTCCGGGACTAGACTTAACATACAGGGAGATTCAATCAAAAGAGGCCCTCAATATTTTGTTGTAACTCCCGTTAGGATTAAGCAATATGAACCAAAAAAATACGCTCTATACCTTGACGTACGTGTAATCGATTGCATTACATGCGATGCTGGAAGTGGTTTCCATTTTCTGTCAGACGCATTTCAACATGGCCCTCCACATTCCTGAACGTATCGGCAAGTGTCTCGGGGGGATAGCAGCAATTTCACGTTGGATGTTTTCCTTCAAATCTTCCACAATGCGAGGCTTGATCTGATAGACTTTTCCTTTGAGCAGACCCCAAAAGAAGAAGTCTGGTGGTGTCAGATCCGGTGACCGTGGTGGCCAAAGCCCCTTTGAAATTACCCTGTTGCTGAAGAAGGACTCAATTTCTGCTGATGTGTGACATGTTGCTCCATCTTGCTGGAAGTAACCCTTCATTAACTCACGATAGAGTGGGCCTAGGTAATGTCCCTTCATGGGTGTCTCCCGGAGGGGTGGTGACACCTGCCAATCACCACCAGGAACAGGCCCTTCGCCCTATTTTATGAAGGGGCTCCCATATTGAATGCGCTAAGAGTGGAGAGTTATTGTGAGTTGGCTGTGCTTTGTTATTGTTTCGTGATTTTCTGGATTTTTGAACCATAGCTGTTTTTGACTGTGCTTGTTGGATTCTGTGCTTATTCTGTGCTCTGTTTTCGACCATGATTTTTGGATTCTGGATTGGGGAAAAACAAAATAAAATGCAAAATGTAACTGAAATGTGGACATACACGGATGTAGCCTTAATATCCAGAGTCTCAATTTGCACATTTATGAGGGGTTCCTCTTCAAGGTTTACTGGAAGCAAACATGGCACACTAAGGCACAATTTACAAAGTGATTTTGTTTTAAATGGTTGGCCTTCTTGAAGGTTTTGAAACTGGGGTGTATTTCCTTTAATGGTCTCACACCTCCAATGATCTTGCTTCAGTTTCCAATGTGTTGACTCCCCTTATGTAGTCTGCATATTCTTCTTGCATTTGGGTGGAATTTCTCCAGGTACTTTGCTTTTCTCCCGCATCCTAAAGTGACTGTAAACTGGCTCAGTGATGAGCTGCTGCTCCTTTTCAGGTTTGTTCCATCTTTGTGTCCAAAGCTGTTGTAGTAAAGTCCAAGCCCTAGTGGCCATAAAATTAAAAGAATTAATTAATTTAAACGGATTTTCGGTAAGTGTAGTACAAATCAGATTGATGTTGTAATCTACCTCAGTGCGAGTAAAATGAAGAGCCAACTTCTTTGTAAATTCAGTTCCTCTCTCAGTGGTGAGAATGCCTGATGCTTTCTATTTTAATGTGTTCGTTGTGAGGAGTGTTCATTTAAACAGAGGTCCTAGAAGGACACTTAGCAAAGACATTTCTTACCGTATATTATAAACACAACATGGGCACTGGAGCAGGCAGGATGAATGTGTTGTCAGCCTCTGAGTTCTGGTCATATGCAGCCCTCCTGTTTTGTCAGTAGATGACATAAGTGATCACTGAAAACATGTCTGTGTTTCCAAAACAGAGGAGAAGATAAGAAGAGAGTGAAAAGTGTGGTCCAAATGTACAGCTTATTCCATGATAACTTTAAGATGAATCAGCTAGGCTTTAAAAGCCTTCAGCTTGCTGCACTCCTAAGACAAAAGATGGCCATCACTGCTGCCCAAGGATTACGCAACATTTTAAATTCATACCCTATTATTAATCCTAACTTATTAGTCTGTGGGTTTAAAAAAAGGAAAACTATGGAACTTTGAGTTCACCAATTTATATTATCTTCAGATATGAAGGGGAAAGGGAAGACGATTTTGTCTGAGGGTGAGACACACATATTTTTAGTCTAATACAGGTATCTAACTTGTCATAGTTCCTCTGATTCTGTTAACATCCGTTGTTCAGACCTGAGGGAGAGATACTCGAGATGCATGGACTATCACAAGGCGTGCAGACAAGCCAGCAATAGAAGGAGCTCATGAAGAGTGTGCTAGATGTTGACCAGGATCATCCACCCCACTGGCCATTCAGATTGTGACACCTTCTAAGGTGAACGTTCCAGCAGCTCTTCTGTTGTATGCAGTAGTTTACATAATGACAAAGTGGTGGCATTGCTGCCTATTTTTATGTGAGGGTACAATTCTTGACTCCATTAAAATGCATGCATCTTTGCCAAGGAGACCACGGACCTCATTTATAAAATTTTGCATAGATATAACTGTGTAAATATGGGCAAGAAGAACAAGAAAATGCATAAGGCAAGAAAAAGTCAAACTTATAAAACCTGGCATACGCACATTTTTTCCCTTTATAAATCACAATCGCCTTGTAAATATCCAAGCATGAGTGTGCCTCAAATGCCATCCTGAAACATCCATATAAGGGGCATGCTAATCAGCCTCATACATATGCAAACAGGATGCTGCAGATCTTCATTGGCTGGTAGAGCAGCCTCCCACCAGACATGCCGAGACCCCACCTCCTGCATTCAAGAGTATCTGGCTGTGCTCTGCAACTGAAAGCGCAAGATCATGCGTGCCATTATAATGCCTTTCTCCTGTGATCTGGGGGTCAGCGAAAGGCACCATCATCTGAGTGGGTAGCCACTATTACCTGGCACATGTAATGATGTGATTGCTGTTACGATGAATAGTAAGGCCATATGAAACACCGAGGGTCCTGCTAGTTAACTTACCAACAAGCAAACCAAAATGTACAGAACTGTCATGTCACATCTGTCATAGCCACTTTGTCTAAAAATAAATGACCCACGCCATTGAGATGCAATGTTTGCCAGTCACATCATGGATGATTTGTGCATTAATAGAATGTAACTGCAAAAGTGGCTTCATTCTTGCTAGATGCCCTTATTGCAATATGAGTGCAGTGAAGTGCTTCAATTAAGTCAGGAGAACCGGACACTGCAGCAAATTGCCTTTTTATGTTGGCAAAAACATGTTGTGTTGCATGTACAGTATGTACAACCCACACCATACGAAAAGTGGATATAGTGCCTCACCAGTCTGTTAATGGCTTCCAGCAAAACAGGAATGATGGAGTGAAGCTTGGCTGAGATATTCCTGACCTGTCAGCCAGTCCCCTGAGAAGTGACAGCAAGTAGCCGATGTAATCTGATGAAAAACTAAAAGTGGTCTTCAGTGCAAACACGCAGCATTGGCCCTCTTAAAAGAGAACTAAAGTAGATCAATATTCATTGTTTTTGAGGTATGATATGTTTGTCACATCAGCGCACATTACGGTAACAGCTCAGTGATATGAATTATTATACGTGTGAGTCGCCATTCACCTGATTTGGCTGCATTTCCCCATTTGTCCGAAATGTTGTGTACGCGTGGGTCAGAGTTGTAGTAAATATACGCATGTTCCGCAGTCAGGTTTTCTTTTAAAAAATCCTGATGTTTGAGAGGGAATTAACTTCCGCACATTTTGAGCCTCTTTCTGTGCGTACACAAGCTTTATAAATGAGGACCCTCGTGGGTATCCTGTGACAACAACAACAACAATATTTATTTCTATAGCACATTTTCATACAAATGATGTAGCTCAAAGTGCTTTACATGATGAAGAAAGAGAAAAAAAGACACAATATCAAAATATCATTAGACAATACTAATTAACATAAAATAAAAGTAAGGTGTGATGGTCAGGAAGGAAAGAAAAAAAAAAAATCCAGAGGGCTGGGTAAAAAAAAATCTGCAGGGGTTCAGAGGCCACGAGACCCCCCAGCCCCCTCTAGGCATTCTACCTAACATCTATGATCTCAATCAGTCCTCATGGTTTTCAAGCTTCACGTGGAAGAAATTGATGATGATGGTCAAGTGGACAGTAAATGACAGTGACAGTAAATATGATTCATTTATTTAAAAAACAGATTTGAATTTGAAGAAAACAAATGAGATTCACAGTAAAATAAAGTGAAAGTTGTTGGAAAGTCCCTGCAGACAAGGAGTATGATTTCTAGTAAGGAGAACACCACTGTCTCCTTGATCAAATTCTTCCACATTTACATGCTCATAATGAAAGACATTTTATCAAAGTATAAAGAAAGCATAAAGAGGACTGAATAAAAAAATATACATATATATATATATATATTTTTTATTTAAAAATTATTATTTTTTAAATTGAATTTAAAAAGGCAGAAATTAGTAAGTGAGCTCATTGCTGGTATTGCCTTTCACACTAAATAATCAGAACGAGGAGACTTCTGGTCAGCACAAGGAGCTCTGGTGCAAAATGGACATCCTTTATCATGCATGCTGATAACATACAGCTTTCTTTGTCTGTGAAACTTGACAATGTCTGCTCTTCAAAGACTTCCTAGGGAAGATTTAAGGTGGGTGGGCAAATACGTTTCAAAATGGAACAAACTACTGTGAAATTCACAAGATATACAACAACAACAACATGTATTTATATAGCACATTTTTATACAAAAAGTAGCTCAAAGTGCTTTACATAATGAAGAAAAGAAAAATAAAAGACAAAATAAGAAATTAAAATAAGACAGGAGTAAAGAGTAAGGTCCGATGGCCAGGGTGGACAGAAAAAACAAAAAAAAAAACTCCACATGGCCGGAGGAAAACAAACAAACAAAAAAAAAAATATATATATATATATGAAGATTAACCTGCTTACTAATAGTCAATCCACAATATAGAATAAGCAGGAAAGTTAACATGAAGAACTAAACTGAACAAGCAGAAAATGGAAATCCAATGATTTAGTATATTAAAAGTATCTATTAACAGAAAAAATATACATCTAAACTAATCAAGCAATTAATATACACAGAAACACATATACATTTTTATCAAAAGAAACCAATTTTGCATAAGAGAACAGAAGTACATACAAAATACACAATTAATAACTAATAATGAAATGCAATGGAAACCATTTAATTAGACATATATAAGCGATAGACCTGTGCGTGTATGGAGCGGTCCACTCTGCTCCCTCTCAACCACAGCCTCTAAGTGACGCACGCCTACATTTTTTGCCGTTTGCATGCACCTCAGTTCTCACTATGAAGGCAAATGTGTGTAGCAAATGCAGTGATGTTGTGCTAATGGCACAGATGAAGAGACACAACGTCGAAACGAAGCAAACACTGCGTCTCAACAATGTGCAAGTGAAACATCTCAGCAATAGTGGGCCAAGCTTGATGTTTTCACTAAAAACATATTTTGTCTGGATTTATTTTTTCGAGATAAAGATTAATAGGACTCATATGCCAGCAATCAGCCAGTGGGGCAACAAGCACAGGTGAGTCCATGTCCTCTGCACTGGGTAATTCTTCTTGAGTTAGCTGACGGCTCTCCAAGTTCACGAATATAGTAAAACTGTTAGAGACACTTCAGGTTGCTTTTTGTCCCTAAAATCACACGCATCTATCTAATAAGCAATCAAGAAAGTTTGTTTATCTCGACATTGGTAACAACACAATCACCAAGTGAGAGGAAGAGTATATATTCAAAAGCTACAGATTTGGTAATAAATTAAAAACTGTAATTGTGTGAACATATTCAAAAAATTCAGAAAAAACCCAAAACAGTAAATTCTAATTTAATTCAGAAAAAAATTATATACCAAGGTTGTAAGAAATGTGATCCACATGTGATCGAGGCTACTATTCTAACCAGAATCGGAAAGGGAAACAACATTTTTATTCCACATATACCTTCTAATAAATTCCCTTTTGAATTCAAAAACTGTAAAACTGCTAAGGTGTCTTTGGGTCGTTTTTGTCCCGAAGACCACACACTGATGGTAGTTAAATAAATTCCCAATTAACATCGAATTATATGTGGTTCCAATAAATTGAAATCTCTTTTCAAATGTGTGTAATTTCCTTAAAGATCATAGTGCAGTACAACAGATGGGACTTTCTTGCTTTCTTGTGAACCTCCATTTAGGCCCCTGGCCCTGAGAGTTCAGAAACTGACGTGTTTTACCACTTGGTTATGAAAGCTATTGAAAATATTAAAAAAAATGAATGTAAATCATTTCTGAACATCTGTGGGGATGAACAGAATGCACTACACATTTAAAAAAATAATTCCGATATTATTATACTGCCAGCTGACAAGGGTGGCACGATTGAGATTATGGATACATCCCTCTTTTTACATGACGGTTTTAGTTGAGGGACCCTTTGTGTTATTAGCTGCTTGAGGAGATTGTACATCTCATATTTCCTTTTTAATTAATTCTGCAATTTAGAGAGCCATGATCTATGATACTTCTAATGAAAAAAAGGCTAAATGTTTATGCAATATACATTACATACATGTATCCGTTATTTTTTACCTTTTAGCTAAAATGTCTTGGTAACCCACTGGGCCATCCTATTTTTTTTACCTTTCCTGCTTATTCTGTATTGTGGAGTTGAAAATAATTTCCTCCAGCTGAATAAAAAGTAAATCTGAGATAATTTTGTTTGGTCTGCCTAAAGTATTGAGAGGCTCATTGGTTTTCCCTTCCCCATCACAAAGGTGAATTGGTGCTTCTAAATCTAAATGATGAACTGGTACCTTATGTAGGGTTGGCATTCTCTGTGAGTCTTTTGTAGCCACGGTAGGCCTCTTTTTTTCACACCCTGAACTCAATAAGTGGCACCAGGATACTCAAGAAGAAAAGGTCCATCTTCACTATTTATGCCCAACAGAAGCATGTGGGACACCACCAGTTCTGTCTTTATAAGTAAACACAATTTGTGGTTGCCTGAGTGAAGGAAGGTTGACAAAGCAGGAATATTTTGGGGAGCCAACACGTTCCCTCCCTGTTTACTGACAGTGTCCAACAATGAGCACGCGATAGCATGAGAAAAACAACAAAAAGCAATCACCACGTACAGCAATGAAGTCTGTAATTAATTTGACTGTGTGCCGATGGGGCATCTGACTTGGACTTCTTTCCGTCAGGTGGTCTCCATGATAATGATACCTCCTTCTGGACTGTCATCCTTTTGAAGCTCTGGGACCGGAAGGGGCAGAGTCAGTTGCCCTCGCTGTACTTTATCTTGAGACTTTGAAGGAAGAAAATGACCAAACCATTACTAGTAGCGCCCCTCCTCAACCTGGAGTGGTATTGCATACCTGGGAAGAGTTTGGATGGTGATCCTCAGACGTGCAATGCGTGACAAATTGAAAAGTAAACTTGAAACATATGGTCATTTTTTGCTGGTTTAGATATCTGCTCTTAAATTTGCTATGCACAATAAAAATGCAAACAAATGTCTGTGCACAATGTTTTAAAATTGATTAAATTCACTGTGTATAAAACAAAAACCATGTTATCTTGGTGAGCTTGTGAACCTTTTGGACTTGTAGCTCCATTCTTCATAGCCCACCAATACAGATGTTTTACTTGAGTGGTTTATTTTTGAGTCCCCTGTACCATTTGTCCCTTAGCACTACGCTGCTGTGTAGAGGATACCCTGGTGGTCTTCGACTGGACTCGGTGCCTGGTGCATTAGGTGTGATCTTTTTTGAATAATGTTTATGTCCTTGTAAGGTTTCTCTCAGGGTTCTTTCTCAGTCTGAATCACTAAATCATCTTGTAATGGGCATGGTGCCCAATTCCCCTAAAACTGGTTCCTTGCTATGGATGCGGAGATCATGCGTTGTGACTGGGACTCCATCAGCAATTAAAATGTGTGGCTCATTGTACTGGCCATATGCACACTAACAGTGCTTGCTTCCGTCTAGACACTGGCACCCATAAAGGTGGACACTCTTTTGAATTCATCCATTCATTTCTTGTTTGAATCCATTTTTCCATTTCAAGGTTTGCCGCCTCAATAATTGTGGCTAAACTGGACTCACCCTGCATAGGTACATCCACTAAACCAATTAATCTAAAACTATGGGGGAGGAAATGGTTAGGAAATGTGGACAATGGAGTTGAACCAGGGTCCAAGCAAAATAAGGTCATAACACCAGGCCAGCCTTGCTGCCTTCTTGTACTTTATCACCAGCTCAGCAAACAGCTGTACAAAATACAACTTTTAATTGATAAAGAACATTCTGAAACTCACTAAATCTTGTGAGTTTCAAATCAGTGGTGTCACTGGAGTTGATGTCACCCAGTGCCATCACCAAGACAGGATTAAGGCCCCCACAGGTCCCTTGGTGACTTGATGAATAGTGCTCCTCAACAGAGAGCTGATCATTCTTTAATCAATGACGTATGTGGACCCATGGCTATTTAACACAGCACAGTAAATCACAATATGAATGGTATCTAGACACTCCATCGCTTGATCATGTGAAGTAGAGGTCCCATTTGGTGATTTTAGTACTTTCATCGAGTAGGGTGGGTGCCGTCCTTGGTGATTTCAGGCCAAAACACTGCACAGACATTTTATAGATAGTCATTTGGGTGTCACCCAGTGTGGTCCACACTCCCCTAGTGATGCCAAGTTAGCCCCTTGAGAAGGTGCCAGTCCATCAGATGACCTGCTCAGGAACATATATCGTCAATTGCAATCACATGAGGCCAGTTTGGAATTGGGACATAAGGAACCCAATAGTCTCATTTTTGGAAAATAGGAGGACAAAATGCCCAGATCTGGGGAAAATGTGCAAAAACCTCATGTGGACAATGGCTGGGCATGGAGTGTGGCACTGTAGCACATATCACTATGCCACTATAAAACAAGGCTTCAGAAGGACGTACCGTGTGACCACCTCAGCGCTCAAACTGTGGCCGACTCACTGTGCAATGTTTTTATATTGTCCCTGTGCATGTGTAAGTTTTTTTTTTTAATACTCCGGATTTCCTTAGCCATCCAAATGAAGTACAGGTTGAGCGTTGGACTTAAATGGAGAATGTTGCACTCCTGCCTCAGTAAATGACCCCCGAGTGGATCCACCCATATTCCAGAGCTATGGATGCTATAGTGTAATACTTTTGTTTCTCAGTGATTTGTAAGTCAGCCACAGAAAAATACGTAAGAATAAACCTAACACCGGTCACTTTTATTTTCTACGGTTAAAAAACAAATGTTTTGCCATTCCGGTACAATGACTTGCCTGTTTTCATACTGATAATAATACACTCTTGTGAGAACAAAAAGTAAAAATGGGCCTGTCGTCACTAGCAGTAAAATAACACAAAAATTGGACACACTGACCTTTGCTGTTGGCAAATAAGAAAACCCCCAAAGGATGTGGTGAGCGGAGCACAAGTCATCTGTGCTCAACGCCTCTCAGCAGTCGGCCTGCTTCACTGTCCATGCTCCTTTGATATTTGCTTTGACCTTTTACTCCTGTTTATCTAAACGCTGTGCTGCCTCACAGATAGTCCCTTAAATGAAACACGTTTAAAAGTTAAAAGTACTTGTATGTGACCGGGGCTAGAATCGCCGAATGATGGTTTCAACGGCCATCTTGCTGTCTATCCACTCCTGTGAAGTGTATCATCAGATTACTATGTGTTGCTGGAAGTGGGGAAAGCCCTTGTTGTGACATGATCGTTGTGCTTGGTGCTTTATAAATGAAAGGTTGATTGATCTTCCAAGCACTGGTGCCTTCTGCTGATTACTTGACCATTTGGCTACCAGTGGTGAAGAGATGAAGGGAAAAGGGGGTGTCTAGAAGTAGCACCATGTGGAGTCTAGACACAGCGACTCTGTGGGCAGAACTACTCTGAGTCTTCACAACAAAGCTCAGCAGGGTCTGTGCTGTTTGCTCTTGTGACACACTGATTCATTCTGTCACCAACGAGGCCCAGCCAGATCTTTCCAGCTGGCCGTGACCATTTGAAACAAAGAGATCTCACTTTGCAGTGGGTACAGCTCATACGGACTTGTGTTCAATACCTAACCTGGAATTAGGGTCCCCCCCCCTATTAATTCCAGTTGGTTTCCCCCAGGTATAGCCCTCTCGCCTTGCATATCTCAAAGATGATTCAATTTGCTAGAGTATATTGGCCCAGCCATGTGACTCTGCCCTGTAATGGACTGCTACCCCTTCCAGGTGTGGTGCCATCTTTGTTCAACATTAGTTGGTTGGTGACTTAAATTGTCTTTGTTTGAGATTGTGGGCTAGGGTTCTAATGCTGCCATGATGAGCTGTGGCTTTCCATTGCCCTAACATTGGATGAAGTGGAAGGCAGAGGGTGGGTCAATGCAGTGACATTGGCTACAATGGCCTGGCTTCACATTTACAGCTGCTTTCTGCTTGTGCCCAACGCAACCAGGAAGTCCTTTTGTTTCTAAAGCAATTTGCAGACTTATTAATCCAGAGCAGAGTCTCAGGGAACCTTGGGCCTTTCCCAGCAAGCATTGATTGAATGGTAGAAACAACTCCTGAAGACCCATTGCAAGGTGAACAAGGCACAAACAAACACACACACATTAAAGGTAAGTCAGCAATGTCCAGTCACCTAAACTGCACGCCTTTAGGCTGTGGGAGGAAACTGGAACACCTGGAGAAACCCATGTAGACACAGGGAGAACATGCAAACTCCATACATGCAGCACGCAGGGTGTGAATGCTGGTCTCCTCACGTTAAGGCAGCACCACTATGCTACTCCCCATAAGACTACCCAGAATAAAATGGATTCAGCAAAATGACAAATTAATGTAAGTATGGAGAAAGGATGCGAGCAGGACCCATAATCATAACAATATTACATTTATTTACATAACACACCCCATACACCAAGAGTGGTGTAGTCAGTAGTGCTGTAATGTCACAGATCCAGTGTCCCGGGTTTGAGGCCCACACTTGGACGTTGCCCGGGTGGAGTTTGTATGTTCTCTTTGTGTTTTCCTGCAGGTTTACTGGTTTTCATCCCACATCTCCAGACATGCTGGATAACTGAATTGGCCCCAGTTTGACGTTGAGTGGGGGTATGTGAGACCCTGTGATGCATTGCTGTTTCCTGCCTTGCACCCAATGCTGTCCAGATAGGCTCCAGCCTTGTGCAACCCTAATCCTTAAACTGGATTACATGAGTATGAGAACATTATGTTATATGATGCACTGTGCGCAGCTAAGAGTTTTTTACACAAAGTAGTTTAAAATAATTCTAAAGATAAACATATAATAATTACATACAGTATGTCGCTGAAATGATAGTAATATTAATACTAGGAGCAATAAGCATTTAAAAAAAAAGCTCTACACTAATCTCTTCTTCTTCATCATCATCATTTTAAGCTTCTCCCATTTTCACGTGCCGTTACATTATTGGACCAGCATCCTCCATTCTTGTCTGCTGTACACTGCCTTGTCTGAAACCCCTGTCTCCCTTAGAGCCCACTGCAGGCGGTGTGGCTTAGTGGTTAAGGCATTGGACTTTAAACCCTGAGGTTGTGGGTTCAAATTCTGCTACTGTCATGGTGAGAACGTGAACAGGTTGATTCACCTGCCTCTGGTCCAATTAGAAAAACAAAAAGACATGTAACCAGTCGTATCTCAAATATCATAAACCACCCTGGATGAAGGTGTCAGGTGTGGAGAGCTGGAATTGTTCTGTCCCTGGATCACAACCTCACTGTGCTAGAGGGGCTCCGGTACTCCGCTAACCTGTTGAATGTAGTCCAAGGAGATCTCAGCTGCTGTAAAAGTGTCAGCCTTAATAGTAGTAATAAGATCCCCCTTCACACAGTCCGTCCACATTCTCTTTGGTCGCCTTCTTCTCCTTCATCCTAACATTTCCATATCCACGATTCTCTTTTCGTGTCTTTCCTGATCTCATTTGGTCACATAACACTCTTGATGCTTTCCTCCAGTTTTTCCAACCTGATTGTTTTTAATCGATTATTTCTACATCTAGCTCTCCATCCTCTGTTATGGTTTATCCAAGAAAGAGTATTTTAGATAAGATTAGATTAGATATACTTTATTAATCCCATGAGGAAATTCAGATATATACAGCAGCAGCAACATAAAAAAGGATACAGACTCACAGGACAAATAATATAGCTAATCAATCAATTGATATGTAAATATAAATAAATAAATAAATAAATACTGTTCAGATATTTCAAAATGGTATTTCTGTAGTACTAGGGTGTTGTACCGTGTTAGCCATTATGAATGTATTGAGAAGTCACGCAAAATGACACCCTTTATTGGCTTACTAAAAATATTCCAATATGCAGGCTTTTGAGGCAACTCAGGCCCCAATAAACTTAACGAGTGCCCCAGGAGAAAGAATTGAAATGCCTGACAGCAGTGGGCAGAAAAGACCCACAGAGGTACTTTTTAGCACACCGTGAAGTGATAAAACTATGGCTAAAAGTGTTTCAAGAGAGTGTCTCCTGGAGGGGATTATTTCATGATGGTATCCCAGTTTTGCCACCATTCTCTTTTCCACAACCATTTCCAGCATGCCTAGGGTTCACCCTGTGGAGAAGGAGGCTTTCCCGATGAGTTTGTTCAAGCATTGTGCGTCTTTTAAGCTCAAGTTGCTTCCCCAGGAGACCACAGTGTAGAACACCACACTGGCTACTATGGACTGATAGACCATTTCTAGCAGCTTGCTGAACGCACACATCAAAAGACCTGAGAGTCACCTTAGCAAGTCCAGTCTGCTCTGGCCCATCTTGTGTGGTGCCTTTATGTTGTAAGCCCAGTCCAGTTTTATTGCTTTTCCACATCCTCCCCCAGGATGGTGACTGGTCTTAAAGGCTCCTTGACACGCCTAATGTCCATCACCAACTCTTTTGTCATGCTGATGTGGAGTTGAAAGTTGAGCTTTTCCACTCTTTTAAGCCTTTCTCCCTGGAGGTTAACATCTTCAACTTGTTCTTGTCCCTTAAATCTCAGATATTCTGTCTTTTTCCTACAAATCGTAAGGCCTCTGCCTTCTATAGATCTTCTTCAATGCTCAAGTTTCCTTTCCATTATATTCTTAGTGGTGCCACATTGCATGATGTCATCTGAATTTAGCATACACCGTGGGGCCTGGTCTACTGTTCCTATGGCTGTAACATCCATAACTAGAGTAAAAGATATGGGCTTAATGATGGTCCTTGATGTAACTGAACCTTAACTGCAAATCCACTTGTTCAGCACATTAAAACATTAGAACAGTCCAGACAAGAACAGGCCATTCAACCCCACAAAGCCTTCCAGTCCTATCCACTTAATTCTTCTAAATAATGTCAAGTCTAGTTTTGAAAGCCCCAATGTCCACCACACTACTTGGTTGTTTTTTCCATGTGTCTGTGGTTTTCTTTGTAAAGAAAAAACTTCCTGATGTTTCTGTGAAATTTACCCTTAACAAGTCTCTGACTGTCTCCCAGTGTTCTTGATGAGGTCATTTTAAAGTCACAGTCTCGATCCACTGGACTGATTCTCTTCATAATTTTAAACACTTCAGTCAGGTCTCCTCTTAATCCCTTGTTTATTAAACTGTAAAGGCTCGGCTCTTTTAATCTTTCTCCATAACTCAATCCCTGTAGTCCTGGGCTCAGCCTGGTTGCTCCTCTCTGGACCAATTCTAGTGCTGCTATGTCCTTTTTGTAAACCAAAACTGCACACAGTACTCCAGATTAGGCCTCACCAGTGCATTATATAGCTTGAGCAGAACCTCCATGGACTCATAGAAACCATCTTATTTGTGTGTAGACACCCTCACACATAACCTTAACTTTCCGTCATGCAGTAATGTATAAGTTGTTAAATCCATGACTGAATATCCTGCAGCTGTTGATGGAATCAAGTTATTAGGTTACTATTTCTGCAAATGGCTACTTTAACATGTCAGTGGAAAGGGAAAGAACAAAATCTCCATAAAGGTGGATGATGGGGAAAATGCTGGTGGCCCGAGTTCAAGAAAGCAAAACTTTGATGCCCTGGACCAAATGGTCACCCAATCTCTGCTGGGCATTGTACATTACAATATCCAAGTCATTATCTATCATAAAACCTTGGCTGTCTCATGATGCATTTAACATGGCCTTCTCATAACTTCACTGTAATTAAAATCCTGATACTCTGTATATCCAACTCATTATAATAACTATTCATGGTGGCTCTAAAATCTGTAGTAACCCCTACTCTCTCTTCTGTTTCCTTTTCCGGTATCCTTTTGGTGGTGGCGCAACAAAGCACCGTGATGTTCCAACAATGATGGATGGATTAAAAGACAGAAGTCTGAATGACCTTCAACATCAAGTGACTCCATGAGAACCCTAACTACAAAGAGGACTATTTAATTTATGTTAGGTAGAATGCCCAGAGGGGACTGGGCGGTCCCGTGGCCTGGAGCCCCTGCAGATTTTATTTTTTTTCTCCAGCCATTTAGATTTTTTTTTTCTTTCTGTCCACCCTGGCCATCGGACCTTACTCCTTTTCTATGTTAACTATCCATCCATCCATTTTCTAACCCGCTGAATCCGAATACAGGGTCACGGGGGTCTGCTGGAGCCAATCCCAGCCAACACAGGGCACAAGGCAGGAACCAATCCTGGGCAGGGTGCCAACCCACCGCAGGACACACACAAACACACCCACACACTAGGGCCAATTTAGAATTGCCAATCCACCTAACCTGCATGTCTTTGGATTGTGGGAGAAAACCGGAGCGCCCGGAGGAAACCCACGCAGACACGGGAGAACATGCAAACTCCACGCAGGGAGGACCCGGGAAGCGAACCCGGGTCTCCTAACTGCGAGGCAGCAGTGCTACCACTGCGCCACCGTGCCGCCCCCTATGTTAACTAATGTTGTCTTAATTTTATTTCTTATTTTGCCTTTTGTTTTTCTTTTCTTCATTATGTAAAGCACTTTGAGCTACTTTTTGTATGAAAATGTGCTATACAGTATAAATAAATGTTGTTGTTGTTGCCAGAGCCAATGAAGAAAAATTGTCCTTCACGTCAATAACATTTCTGTGAAATCTTCACAACAGACTCCCAAGAAAGAGAAACAGAAAGAGAAGGGGTTAATTAATGATGATCAGGCACACCACCATGTATTTTTATTATTTGAATGGCTACCATGTGTACAATGTGAAGAGCCAAACCAAATGAGCTAAAGAAACTCTGACCTAAAATATTTTTAGCATGAATAAGAGTAGAACATTTTGTTATGCTTATGAACTGAAAATGTGTGTGATTTTAGCAGATATTTGAGATGTTCAGCAAAGCTTGCTTGACGTATCTCTGCTGGTAGTTTTGAGGCAGGAGGTTGATGGCTACTACCACTCACCCTTTCCTAACAGGTAGCTTATTCCATGTGTCTGTGGTTATCTTTGTAAAAGTAGGGCATGTTTTGCTTACCTTACACTAAATTAATTTGGCTCAGAAAATTGATAGATATAATATGGGTGAAGGTGTGGACATATCCCAAGATGGCATGGCATTTCATCCACAGATGGTTTATGTCTTTTGTCAGAACTACCAGGATATGGTTTGTCTTCCCACGACCTCTAAATTGAATTAGTACACCTCAGCAAATAGATGGATGGAATGTCTGTGTGTGTAGGTGCCTCCCATAACTCTGATCTCTTTGCCTGCGACTGTATGATTAACGTTGGCATTCACCCTTTTGTTTTTGTTTCACTCCTATCTTTGCATTGACTCTCATCACAGTTATACCTCTCACCATCTCCCTACCTCAAAATAAGGATCAGCATTTGAAACAGCCGGGTTTCATTTCTTTTGCTTAAACATCAAAACATCTCATCACTCCCGTAACCAAACCAGTGGTACTCTGTGACTGTCCTGAACAGACACAAAATGAGTATGGAGACTCCAACAACCTAAAAAAATGTATTATTAACCTGGCTTAGGCATTCCTTTATTAAATAAGTTAAAAAAAAAAAAAAAACTGGACCTGGTCTCATAATCATTCACGTGATACACATTCATTCATGTGAAAACACACATCAATAACAAAATCTAGTAATGCAGCGTTTCTCAACCTTCAAGTATTTGCAACCTGAGTTTTCATAACAGTTTTAATCGTGTCCCCCCTCCCCCTTAACATTTTTTTGAAATGTAGATGCATATTTTATTATACCTACTTAACTTTTATCAACATTTATCTAACTCAATATTTACTGTTCTAGTATCAGAATGTAGTTTAAGTATTCAACAGATGTTTTTTTCATATTTTTGGCTCTTGTTTTCTTTTTTCACATCTTTGCTCCCCCCTTTTTGTTTCTTCGTGCCCCCCTAGGAGGCCTGCCCCACAGGTTGAGAACTACTGTGGTAATGTGCAGGCAGGGTGCACACTCAGAGACAAAGAGTCCCTCAAAAGGACTGAGGTCAAATAAGACCCTTTCTGTTTTCTTTGTTACTGAACTGTAACAGAGAGCCTAACTGTATTCCTGCACACAATTAATGTCCTCTTAGCCAACGGACTACATGGTCTGTTTTATTTAAGGTTCAGTTTGATACATTTTTCTGCTGCCACATATTTAAAGAAAATATATCCAGAAACGTATTACTCCACTCTGACTACTGGTAGGTTTGAGGGGTTCTCTCACATGTGGAAGTCAGGGTTCTGAATAGTTTGGCACATGGATTGGATATAAAGTTCAAAGTGCTGCAGCTTAATGCCGCAAGGACCAGGGCTGAGTTACTGTAAGTGCTGTGGCACTGTGTGTTTTCAGTTTGAGCGTCCTTCACTTATCATTTCATCTTCAGCCAAGTCAGAAAATTCTGCTGTGCATTTGTTTGTTAGAATAATACTGTAAAAAGGAAAATTTTCCCTTTAGGACAATTAAATTACTATGTATAATATAGTGCCTTATCTATCTATCTATCTATCTATCTATCTATCTATCTATCTATCTATCTATCTATCTATCTATCTATCTATCTATCTATCTATCTATTGTCACACACGTGCGCATGGGGAACAGCTAAAGGGCTTGAGTGAAGGCAGTTTGGAGGTATGCCGGGGTGTGGCAGAGTACACTGACTCTTTTTCTCCCTTGCCTGTAGACCATTCCCAGGGGATTCCACCTGGCTCTCCTGACATCACTTCTGGGACCGAGCCAATGGAAGTCGACCACACCAGCTCCAGCCCCTCTGATGTCATGTCCGGCTGTGATCAAATGGCTGAAGACCACGTGCTTGATCCTTATGACTTCACTTCCTGCCTTCCCTTTTAAAAACCTGGCCCTTTTCCCTTTTTCCTCAGTCTTGTTTTGGACTCTGTTGTATGCACTTCAGTGCTGGTTATTTTGAGAAAAACTCTCAGACTTTTGCAGCCAGGATACCATATTACACGGGTGGCTGCCCCAAACCTTTATCGGTCTATGTCTAGTTTTTGTGACACTATCTATCTATCTATCTATCTATCTATCTATCTATCTATCTATCTATCTATCTATCTATCTATCTATCTATCTATCTATCTATCATTTTGAGTGAGTTTTCTTCTGGTACGACTGATTCCTCTCACAGCCCACAGCCATGTGTTTTGAATTGATTTACAACCCATTGGGTAAATCAGTGAGTGCACTGTGCCATGTAATCCATGGGCACCATGTTCGTTTTCTTTTCTATTTTTCTCCCCACAGGGTCCTGCCCACCTGCAGCCTTATACTGATTTTAAAAGATTAAGAAAATGAATGAATGAATGAAAGAATAAACCAACAAGTCTTTTTGGGGGCATAGTGGTTGTAAGGTAATAGAAAGCAGTTAATCTTGTAATACTTCTTTGTATTCCTTGCTCTGTGCTCCAATAAACACACGTTATCGGCAATACACTAATAACCGAATTGTGCTCCACTCACTTAGAATCTGGAACCAATGTAGAAAGCATTTTAAGATGGAGAAGCTTCTATCTGTGGCACCTCTGCAGGAGAACCACCTCTTTCAACCTTCACAAACATATGCAGTTTTTAATATCTGGAAACAATTTGGAATTAACTTACTTAGAGATCTTTATATAGACAACGTCTTTGCATCCTATGAAAAATTACATTCCAAATTTAACATTCCAGCTACACATTTCTTTCACTATCTTCAAATCAGGAACTTTGTTAAACAGAACCTTCCAGATTTTCCTCATCTTGCACCCTCAACCATGCTGGAAAAATTATTGCTCAATTTCAAGGAGTTAGACTCCATCTCTACAATATATAAAATCATTTTACAATCCCTCCCTTTCAAAGATCCAAGAGGACACTGGGAAAAAGATCTCTCAATTAATATATCAGAAAAGGAGTGGAAAGTAGCAATGCAGAGAATTCACTCGAGCTCCTTATGCACAAAGCATACAATTATACAACTCAAAATTATATATCGAGCACATCTGTCTCGACTAAAACTCTCCAAAATGTTTCCAGGGGATGATCCAACCTGCAAACGCTGCAATCAAGTCCCAGCCTCACTGGGTCACATGTTCTGGGCCTGCACCAAATTAACATTATTCTGGACCAAAACTTTTAATTGCCTCTCAGACAGCCTTGGACTCACAATCCCTCCTAACCCATTAACAGCTGTGTTTGGGGTTCTTCCAGAGGGGCTTAAAGTGGAGAAGGACAAACAAATTGTGATTGCATTCACTACACTGTTGGCACGTAGACTTATTTAGATAAACTGGAAGAATCCAAACTCTCCTCTTTTAAGTCAGTGGGAAACTGATGTGTTATATTATTTGAAATTGGAAAAAAATCAAATACTCAGAGGATCTGTACAGACCTTTTTCAAAACATGGCAGGATCGATCTGTTCTTAACTCAATTTTTCTTTTTGTAAAATCTTGATTGCTTTGTATGGATTGTAATAAAATTAATAAAAATTAAAAAAAAAAAAAAAGAAGCAGTTTATATGATGAATGAATGCTTAAAACTTCAATACTGAACTATTAAAAAATACATACATATACAATATATATATATTGGCACACATGCGTGTTTAGGAGACAACTAAAGGGCTTGAGTACATGAAATTCCACGGTGGAGCAGGGGTGGCAAAGTGCACTAATTCTCTGTCTCGATCTCTTACAGACAATTCTAGAGAAATCCTGCCCAGCTCTGGGGCAGCCAACAATGTCACTTCCAGTTCCGGTCCTGCTGACTTTACTTCCCTTACTGGCCTTTAAAGCTGCCATCTTGTTTATAGTAAATCAGTTCTGTTTTGGACTCAGCCATGTGAACATGTCTGTTCTCTGGAATCAATTTTGCAGCTGGGAAAAATTATACGGATGGCTGCCCCAAACCTTCTCAATGTCTTATGGTCATTCTTGTATATATATTGTCACGCACAAATGTTTAGGGAGCAGCTTAAGGACCTGACGAGCAGTGCGAAATCTGCAAAGCCTCTTGCGTTGCGCCATGTCATGTGGTTCGTTTATTTGACAGTATGTAGATCGGGGTAGTTACATTCGAGGCATTCATAGTCTGAATCACAATCTGATTGCATGGCTAGCGCTGACGTCCAAGGTTCAATTCCCGAGAGGTGGTACAGTGAGTGTGTATGCCTGATGAGACCAGAATTAGGTATTATTATTTGGCAGTAAAACTATTTCAACCATTCTATGATCTGCTTCTCGCAACTGAAAGAGGGCACCGTGGCGGATGTTAGCTGATTTGCTGACCAATCACAAGCGTTACCTGGTAGGTAACCACCCATACAGTCAGATTGTGATTCAGACTACGAATGCCTTGAATGTAATTACCCCGATCTACATACTGCCAAATAAACGAACCACACGCCATGGCACAACGCAAGAGGCTCCGCTTCTAGCACTGACATCTGAGGTTTGACTCCCGAGAGGGGGTGCAGTGAGTGAGTACGCCTGATGAGCCCAGAATTAGGGCAAAACATGTGTCGCGTACTTTTTGCATTTTTTGACAGTAAAACTATTTCAACCATATATATATATATATATATATATATATATATATATATGTATATATATATATATATATATATATATATATATATATATATATATATATATATATATATATATATATATATATAAAAGCTTTGCTGCCTCGCAGTTAGGAGACTCAGGTTCGCTTCCCAGGTCCTCCCTGCGTGGAGTTTCCATTTTCTCCCCGTGTTTGTGTGGGTTTCCTCCAGGTGCTCCGGTTTCCTCCCAGAGTCCAAAGACATGCAGGTTAGGTGCATTGGCAATCCTAATATGTCCCTAGTGTGTGCTTGGTGTGTGTGTGTGTGCGTGCCCTGTGGTGGAATGGCACCCTGCTGAGGGTTTGTTTCCTGCCTTGCGCCCTGTGTTGGTTGGGATTGGCTCCAGCAGACCCCCGTGACCTTGTAGTTAGGAGATAGCGGGTTGGATGGATTACAAAAATTTTGGGTCCCCTCTCGTATACGTTTTATTGCCATTGTATCTTTTCTTTATGAAGGAGCAACTTCATTTTACTTACAAAGTGACTCTAATCAGTTGTAATAATAATAATAATAAGTTGCATTTATGGAGCGCCTTTCACAAACTCAAAGTTGCTTTACATATAAAGTAAAAAAAAAATAAATAAATAAAATTACACAGAAGACATAAATTCATTGAAGAGCGAGTGAGATTTAAAGGCGGGGGAAGCATGGTGGTGCAGTGGGTAGCACTGCCGCCTCTCAGTTAGGAGACTTGGGTTCGCTTCCCGGGTCCTCCCTGTGTGGAGCTTGCATGTTCTCTGCGTGGGTTTCCTCCCACAGTCCTAGAACCTAGAACACAGTGCCTGAATACTTCAAAAGTAGTTCTCCAAATAAAGAAGGAAGGAATGAGTTATAGAGAACACAAAAAGTAACATTCAGATATGTAATAAAGGACATTTTATCTGTCCTTTTTAGCCCTGCTAAACACAGGCCAGTCCTTCTCTGACAAATTAAGGTGACTCACGGAAATCTCCATTCCTGTTTAACAATCTATGTCATACTCTCTAAATCTTCACCCAAGGTGACTCAAAAGGTTACAACACACACATACACATAGATGTATATATATATATACAGTACATACATATATATATATAAATATAGGTATTAAAAACTTTAACAAAGACTGCAAACAAATCTGAAGTGTATGTTGAAATGCCATGAAATTTACACTAATCAAACGCCTGCAATCAAGACAATTGGAACTATTCTCGAACAAACCATAAACTCAAGACTGCTAGGCATTTATTTAAGCTCTTAATTCCATCTGAAATAAACTTCTTTCTTGTTTAGAAACATGTGCATCTTTTAAAAGACTGATACATAATGATTTAGACTCGGTATGCTTACTGATTTAAACCTTTTATCTTTGAGGTAATTCTTTAAGAATTTAGATGTATTTTTTGAAATGTACCAGCCTGGAGTAATTTGGATCAAAAGGGACATCAGCCTGGGAAAGAAAACACTGATATAATGCAGACATGTCAGAGGTTCTAAGATTATTGATTATTCGTGTAATTATTATTAAATCTATGTAAAGAAAGATTCATCTTGTGCAGGGGGATGAGAAGAGAAAGAAGATCAGGAAAGAAAAGATCATCACCCAGACAGTTGTGAGTTCCCACGGAATCTGACAATCTGACGCAGCTCTGCACACAGGCTTGAAAAGACTCATCTTCCATCATTTGTTTTTAAATAAGCATTTTTCAATTGTACTTTCTTATTTTTTATGACTCTTTTCAAATGTAATTCCTTCTTTTGCTTTGCTTTATTAATTTTACATTATAGTGATGTTGATTTTATATTGTGTCTGATTGGGTGAAGGTCTATTATTTAAAGGGCACCTAGTGTGGGTGACTGCCATATTCCTGCAGACGTTAACAGCTGAGGAGGGACGCCTCCAACAGAAAGTAGTGCGATAAGATGGCACCTACGTTGGTAATAGGTACAGGTGGAGTTCATGTCTGAAGAAATCCATTGGGTCTGCTTATGCCAAGCTTGTCAATTTCTTTGCTTGAAGCAGATAAAGTTGTATATACAAAGCGATATAAAGCAACGTTATTTTCCATAATAAAACGGTGGTGCCCAATATTGCCTCCCAGCTCCCAACTCCGTCTGAATAGCCTTGGCCTTTGTAGTGTTTCTACAGTCTTCCATGTTATCTAAAGTTCGTCCCACCCTTTAAATTGGAACAGCATGAGAGAACGTTCCCTAAAATGCAGGCTGGTTGGTGCCTTGCATCCATTGCTGCCAAGAAAGGATCTGACTAGCTGAAAAACTGAGGCTAAGTGTGTAAACTAAAACAAAAAAGGAATGAGTGAATGAACACTTTGTGAGGAGCACGCTGGTACATTGGTTCACGTATTAAGTGCCCAGACACCTTCTCCTCTCATTCCACTGCACTTTCTCTTGGTATTCCAGTTTCCTCTCACAGCCCAAAGACAAGAATGCCAGGCTAACTGGCCTGGTGTGAGTGTGTGAGTGAGCGTACCCTGCAATGGTCTGGTGCCCCTCCCACGTCTGTTCTTGGCATGTTCCTGGTGCTGCCAGGACACTTCTCAGCTCTCTGTGACCCTGCAGTTTCAGAAGAGGAATGGATGAAAGTCACTGCAAACAGCAATTACACTAATTCTAATAATCGCAAACTTGACATTATTCACTGCTTGTTAAGAGTTCTTATCCTAAACAGTTAACATGAACAAAACAACTACAGAATTTGAAAGCCAAATAAACCACAAAAGAATGAAGCCAAGAAGCTGATTTCACTTAAATGTGATTACTCTTGTAGCACTCTGGAGGGCTGCTCTTATTTAAAGCTCATTAACCAGGTTGATATGACCCCAACATCACATATGGTAATATTCTCAAACCCACTTAATACAACTCGGTACAGTAGGAGGCATCAGGTGTAAACTAGGAACCTGCCATGGTGGTCTACTCACACAATCTCTCACAGGGTCCAAACTGCAACCTCCCGCTAAACCATCATTGACACCTTTACGGTTTGGGAAGATCTGCAAACCCACACACAGACATTCACCAGGGGCACAAAGTTCAAAACTTGGAATCTGTCCCACTAACCGATGCACCATCATGAACATTTTTATAAAATAAAACATCTTGCAACGTGGCACAGTGGCTAACATCACCGTCTCATAGTTACAGAGTACCAGGTTCATATTCCAGCCAAGGTAACATTTTGAGATGCTTTGGGTTTCCTTAGCAGCCCACCCCAGTGCACCCCTTTTTTAGAATCAGACCATTTGCAATGGGGGCAGCTCATCAGAACGTCTCTAATTCCAAGGGCAGAAGAGATGATTTACATTTACTTATTTTTTTTCCTGTTTTCTATGGTGGCGATCTGTGCCACAACCACCTGATCAAAGCACTGTGATGTTCCTACATTGATGGATTAAAGGCCAGAAGTCCACATGACCGTCGTCGTCACGTTCTTCCATATGAATCCTGAATACAATGTGGACTGATTGTGAGGTCATTGATGTTAGGTAGAATGTCTAGAGGGGGCTGGGTGGTCTTGTGGCCTCGGAACCCCTGCAGATTTTATATTTTTCTCCAGTCGTCTGGAGTTTCTTTTTGGTTTTACTTTTACTCTATGTTAATTACTGTTCCCTAATTCTATTTTCATATTTATTTTTGATTTTTTCTCTTTCTTCATCATGTAGAGCACTTTGAGCTACATCATTTGTATAAAAAAGTGCTATATAAATCAATGTTGTTATTTAGCTGATGCCTTTATCCAAGGCAACTTACAAATTGGTTACATTTATTTTTTTTGGTTTTCCAATTGGAGCACAGGCAGGTCATGTGACTTGTTCATGGTCACACCATGTCAGTAGCGGGATTTGAACTCACAACCTCAGGGACTGAAATCCAAAGCCTTAACCGCTATACCGAATTCTAAGATTTGCTCAATGCTCACCTTAAATTAGCTGTCAGGAACAGTCAGAAATATAAGTCACCAAAAAAACACAATTTACATGTGACACCCCAGTTTTGTTTTGTTTTCACTTCCATCTGACAAGGAGGCAGTCTCTCGGTCCTTCACTCCTTCCATTCTGGTATGAGAAATCCCAGACCAGGGGTGTCAGACTCAAATCCCGGAGAGATGTAATGGCTGCAGGGTTCTTTATATTGCAGTCACTTTCTTAATAATTAAACAATCAGAGCTGTGACTTCTTTTGTTTAACCTTAACTGACTTGCTCTTAAGAATCAGGACCATTCCTTGTTTATTTATTTCTTTAACCAGCAGCCAAATTAGATGTGAAGCAAGCCAAGAGATGACCAGGAAACTTGACTCCATTTAGATCCGTGTGTCCGTTGTAGATTATTGGTTTCAATAAAATATTTGAAAAGTCTCATTTGGCACTCAAGTTCTCCCTCATTTCATAATGAAGCTGTTCATATTGGTGGACAGTCCATTTGTATTTCCACATTGGTTTCTGTTAGGCATTAACACACTTTGAAGACTTGGAACTCCAGATTTTCTAGGCACTAAAGTCCAAATTCTCCATACCTTCCTCTTCTTTTGTCTTTTACCTTCAACTAAGGTCAGTCCTTAAGACATGTGGTGTTTCGCTTTCCACTCTTCTTCCATCTCATCCACTTTTGTCTTTTCATGTTCATTCTTATCTCACATAAAGACAATTGCCACTTCACTTACTGCTCTAACCAAAGCCCCCTACAATCTCTTACCCTTCTATTCTGTGTCACAGCATGATCGTCCTCCATTGTTTTACCATGGAACACCATCTTTAGTTCAGTGATTACTTCACTCTGAAATACTTCAACTTGAGATTGTCTAATCACAAATTCCCACCACAGGTGCGGTCTGACATTAAGTGGAGTGGTGGCTCTGTGGCTGAAGGATCTAGGATGGCAACTTGAAGGTTGCTGGTTCAAATCCTAGCAGTTACAGAAGGATTGCTGCTCTGTTGGGCACTTGATCAAGGCCCTTAACCTGCAATTGTTCCAGGGGTGCTGTACAAATAGCTAACTCTGTGCTCTGACCCCCAAAAAAACCTCTGTTGAGTAAGTTGGGGTATGTGAAAATTGACAAATTCCTAATACAAGGAATTGTATATGGTGATTAAAGGTTTCAAATAAATATCACTCTGTATTGCAGGATTTCCAACCACCAGCCTACTCAGTTTAATTTTGTACATCACTTGATAATGACTCCCTTTGTCACTTCTGCTCCTTAATGTCCCTAGAACCTTTCTCCACATGTTTCTGAACTGCCTCACTGTTTCATATTGCCTCTCTTCAATTGGCTGTGCACCACTGCCTTTACTCGTTTAGTCAGGCAGACCCTTCTTCATTCACTTTCTCGATTTCTGCCTATTATGTTCCTCACAGCGGTGCACAGTAGGACTGAAAATGATGAGCAGCATCTTTGGGGAGGGTGGGGGACAGTTGGTGGTGGAGGTGGTGGAGGTAGTGGGGGTGTTTTACCTTATTATCTCAATACCTTGCAATTTCATACACTCTGTTTCTTTCTGCATTTTACTAATTCTCTTGAATACAAATTGTTCACGAAAAAAAAAATTAAAATATTTGAAAAGAAAAAAAGTGAATATCTGAATAAATGGAAATGGATGGGAAAAAATGCAGCCTGGTCTGATGAATCTCAGTACCTGCTGAGATACAAAGGTGGTAGGGTCAGAATGGTAGGGACTTTCTGCCCGTTAATACCAATCGATTACCACTTGAACATCACAGCCTACTTAAGTATCGTTGCTGACCTGTTCATCATATCATGGCCACAATTTACCCATCTTCTAATGGCTACTTCCAACTTTGATAATGAACCGATGTCACAAAACAAAGTCATCTTATGACCATGACAAGAGTTCTGTGTTCTTCAGTGGCCTTCTCATTCACTGGATCTGAATCCGACAGAACACCTTTGGGATGTGGTAGGACAGGAGATTCAGTGCATGAACGTGCAGCTGACAGATAAATTGAAACTGGGTGATGGAATCATTTCAACATGCAACAGAATCTCAAAGGGATCTGTTGGGACCCCCTACAATCCCTTACCCTTGCATTCTGTGTGGTAACATGATCGTCCCCCATTGCCTTGCCTGGGAACACCATCGTTAAAAATAACATTCTGTCTTCCAGGAACCCCAACCATCAACTTATTCAGTTTACATCGCTTATATTTTACCCCACATAATTGACCCCATCACTTGTATTTTATCCCACGTAAATGACTCCCTTTGTCACTTCTGCTCTTTAAATGTCCCTAGAACCTTTCTCCACATATTTTGGAACTGCCTTATTGTTTCAAATTTCCTCTCTCTCTCAAAGTCCCCACTATGGGAATCCATGCCATGAAGAACTGAGGCTGTTTTGAAAGCAAATGGAGCCCAGGATTCTGCACTGGGTGTAAGGTGGGTAACAATTGTGGATGGGGTATCTATGTTAATGATGAGCACATAATTGTTCATGTAGATTTTATCTTCTTAACAATTGCAGGATTGATTGCTTATGACAGTGCTCAGAAATAGCAGTCATTCGTTCTTTTGTTCTCAAATTCACTTGCTCCAAGGTAGAATTGTGGGGGGCAGGTAGTGGTGGGTATAAGACTGGAAACAGTTCTGGACAGGACCTATTTATAAATATACACACACACACTTCACTTTGCAACTTTATTTTGGACTTCCTGACAGAGAGACCCCAGACAGTCTGCATTGGAAGCACCATCTCCAGCAACATCATGCTGAGTACTGGTGCTCCCCAGAGCTGTGTACTTAGCCCACTTCTGTTCACTCTGCTGACCCATAATTGTATGGCTGAATACATCTCTAACACCATCTTAAGTCTGCTGATGACACAACAGTGGTGGGTCTTATCTTCAATGGAGATGAATGGGCCTAGAGAATGGAAATACAATGATTAGCAGACTGGCGCAAGTGCATGCTCTGTCTCTTAATGAGGACAAGACAAGAGAGATGATTGTTGACTTGTTGAGTAATTACACTGAACCGATGGGAAATGACATGACACATCAGTGAACTGGTTTGGACTGCTGATACTGCTTATGGTTAGAAGAGCTGTAATACAAGTGGGTTTTCTACAAGTATTCTTAATTTTCTCAGGTTAGCTTTATTGTCAACTCTAAATGGCCCTCAAGTGAATTAGTTGAGTGTGTTGTTGTCCCATCCAGTTTGTGTTCCAGATTTCTGTCTAATCTTGCTAGTATGCACGAAACCATAAAAAGGGTTAAGGGTCTTCAGTGAATGGATGAAGGTAGAGAGCATTATTCTTTTCTTATTTGGCTGACACATTTATTCAAGGTGACTTACAATATTTGATGCAATCGGTTACATTTCTTTTTCCAGTTGGAGCACAGGCAGGTGAAATGACTTTCTCTTGGCTGCACAGTGTCAGTTGCAGGTTTTAAACCCACAGTCTCAGGGTCTTAAGTTCAAAGCTTTAACCGCTATGCATTTTGGTGGAGTCGGCAGGATACACACCTACACAGGGAGACCCCAATGGATATTCAGTATGAGCAATCCATTGTACACTACAGTGGACTGGCATTCCTATCCAGAGAGGATTCTCCTTGTGCCTAATTGTGTTGGGATATCCTCTGATCCTGTAAACTTGTGTTGCATTACTGTAAATGAGCGTGGGAATGCTATTTTGTGTATAACTACAGGCTGTACTAAAGAGCGATCCTGAAACATACACAACATAATTTTTTCAAAATGTTTGCAGAACATAGCCCTACGTAGACTATATTCCTTTCAACAGCTTAGAGGAATAGAGTTATAGCTATAGTTATAAATTAGCTCTAGGTTTGCATAGTACCCCCTCTAGCACAGTTAGGTCTTCCGATTGAATAAGCGAGTTTGCAAAATTAAAGAACGAGACTGAGCGTAATGAGCTTTAGAATAATCCTCCAGGCCCAATGAACTCCCCAGAGCTTGCAGTGGGAAGCATTGTTCAAGTCCAAACTTCTGGTCACATCTTCCACCTGAGTTCTCTATAAAGACAACGTCCAGGAAGGCCAATCAGATGAAAGGAATGAAAGTACGGGCAGCTGTCCATCAGTTGTTATCGGCAAGTATTTACTCATCAAATATTGGTCATGGGTTAGTTTTTGACAGTTCTGTACATGGAAATAGGCTTTTGAAGGATGAGAAGAGCAGCACGGTATTGCCATAATATATTGTGTAAGTACAGTTAACTAAGTTTTCTGCACTTCCATCAAGACAGCCCTCAGTAAAGTAGTATTTCAGGAGTGACTGGTGAATATTTCCCCAATAGCAATTAAAGTTTAATTGGCCACCACCAGATAGGCCACTTTGATACATGCATCTGATGGCGAAAGAGACAAAAATGGCTAAACAGCCCCCAGCTACTTTGTTAATGTGATGTCAGAGAGCTGCATTAAAATGACTTTCTCCAGGACTTGTCATGAAGGGCATACTTGTGACCAGACAGGTAAAATTAAGAAACATCTGAATGTGCACATACATTGAAGTGCAATCAGACTGATTTACATGCAGCATGACATTGTCCTTCAAACCATGGCTTTGAAGCTCTGGATTTTAGATCTTCTTGTCCATTGTGCGGGGTCAGGGAGGCTGAATGCCACAGGGAATGTGATTTTCATTCTCCAGCAGTTTCTTTACATCAGGAACAGAGCGGAATCTGAAACAAAACAAAGAACTGCCTATGCCGGCTCCTTCAGTGACAGGCTGCCATGATGGATGAGGCTCCGAGGTGTGGCATCGTCAGGCATGTAAACCACTGAATCCTGCTGCTCAGAACACATGCGTAACAGAGACAAGCGAAATGTGGAAGAAGATGAGTGCGTTTATTTGGTGTTGACCCACTCCAGGCTGCATAAGAGCTCAAAGTACAGTGATGACTACTATTAATTATTCAAATGCATTTTTTTCTTCTACAGTATTGATCATTGCATTGTTTTTTTTTATCTTTGAGATGTCATCTTTATGAATGGATGGATGCACAGATGAATGTACAGAGGATAGCTGGTGTCACACACGTAGGGTTGCCACCCGTCCGTTAAAATACGGAATCGTCCTGTATTTGAGAATGAAATTGCATTTGGCCCCCAAGGGATGTGGTCCCCGCTGCAGTATGTGTTCCTTATTTTTTTGTATTAAAAGTGGTAACCCTACACACACGTGTGCATGGGATGCAGCAAAAGGGCTTGAATGAAGGTAATTCCACGCCAGACCAGTGTGCTAATCCTTTCTCTCTTTCCACAGATTACATAACTGCAGACCAGTTACAGGAAATTCCGCCTGGCCCCGATGATGTCACTTCCGGTTACGACCCTGATGATGTCACTTCCTCAGCCTTCATTTCAAACTGTATTCTTTTCCTCAGCTGAGTCAGTTCTGCTTTGGACTCTGTACACAACTGTACAATTAATATACCATTCTTGCAGCTGGGTTCACGTATGCAGGAGGCTGCCCCAAACCTTTTGTTTGTCCTTTGCCACTGGGGGATAAATGAATGGATTCATGGATGGGTGGATGGATGGATGGACTAACTAAATCATGGGTGGATGATTTAATCTGTTTATGCATATAATGTTGCATACTTTTTAAAGTTATTATTAGAACTACTGTACTATAACTAATGCTGGGTAGGGTTTTGTTTTGCTCTCAAAACAGTGGCAAGAATTCCCTAAGATGTTGAAGATATTCCTTTGAGATCCTAGTTCATACTGGTAATTGCATCATGCAGTTTCTGTAGATTTGTCAGCTGTGGATGTTCTGTCCAACCACATTTCAAGGTTGTTCAAATGGATTCAAATCCAGCCCACTGAAGAACAATGAACTCATTGTCGTGTTCATAAAACCAGTTCGAAATGACTCCCAGATGGTGATCCAGCACATAAGATCCTCACTGTTGAGGACCAAAGTGGCTGGACCAGGCCAAGGGGACACCAACATAACACCTGGCTGTGGCAGAGAGATGGTCATTTCAGTAGGATGGGACTGGACCGTGTGTCTGCCTGGGGGGTTGCATGTTGTACTAGTGCATGCACCCCAGCCTGACCCGATCTCACCTGAAATTATCATGCTGAATGTTGCTCTTAGAAGATGGGTCAATTGTGGCTAAGAAGAGATGCACATGGTCAGCAACAATGCTCACATATGCCATGGCATTCAAGTGATGATTGATTGGTATTAATGGCCCAAAATGTGCTAAGAAAACATCCCCATCACCACCAACCTGGCCAGATGACACAAGGCAGGATGAGTGCATACATTCATACTGTTGGCACCAAATTCTGACCCTTCAACCTGTGTGCCTTAGCACAATTTGAGGCCAGGTTATGTTTTTCAAGTCTTCATCCATCCAGTTTCGGTGTGCGCCTCTGCCCCACTGAAACTTCCGTTTTGCGTTCTTGACTCACAGGAGTGAACTTGGACTTTTGGCTCTGTAGTCTATCTGCCTCAAAGTCTGACATGTTGTGCATTCTCAGATGTTTTCTTGTCACCACAATTATACAGAGTGGTAATCTGAGTTGCTGTACACTTTTTGTCAACTCAGACCAATCTGGCCATTCTCCTCTGACCTCTGTCATCAACAACACATTTCTGTCTACAAATCTGCTGCTCACTGGATGCTTTTTTGCTTTTGGCACTATTCTGAATAAACCCTGGAGACTGCTCTACATGAAAATCCCAGGCGATCAGCAATTACAGAAATCCTCAAACCATCCCGCCTGGCACTAACAATAGCACCACGGTCGAAATTGCATTGTTTTCCCCATTCTGCTGTTTGATGTGAACATTAACTGAAGCTTGTGACCTGAATCTGTGGGATTTTACACATTGTGCTGCTGCCACATGATTGACTGATTAGATAAGTGCATGGGTAAGCAGGTATCGGGTGTTCCTAGCAATTTGCTTAGTGCGTGTATAAACTCCGTGACCGGTAGGGGGTGCAACTGATTCCGAAGCAATCAAACAAAGGAAGACCAATTAATTTTAGAAAATACCTTCACCAAAGACTTCTTTGTATAGCTTACTGAAGCACCCAAACACAATTCTCTTCTCTCTTTCTTCCTCTTCTTCCACTCCTCCAGGTGAGCTTCATCCTCTGACTCCCTGAGGTGAGGCATTGGACCCCTTTCATACCAGACCAGGGACTTGTTACAGTGCTGAATGTCAGAAGCTTTTCTGGGTCAGACAGAGGTTTCTTAAAGTAGGGGTGGTTTGTCCCTGCACCTCCCACTGGTGGTACCCATTCGAACCCAGCAGGGCTGTTTTATGGGAATTCCCGGCCTGCACTGCTGCTTTCCAGGCAAGCACCATAGCCCAGGGAGACTGCCAGCTATTGTGCCTCCTCCAGACCGTGAAGGGGGCGTCCATCCTGGTTATGTTGGGGGCCTCGGGTACAGGGCTTGGAAGCCCAGCCCTGTAGGGTCCTGTGGCCACCGCCAGGCGGCGCCCCGATGCCGGAGTATCCCGTGCGTGACCCGGTCGGGGCTGGAGTCCGGCCGGGATCCCCAGGAGGACCAGAGGAGGGCTTGTGCCTCCTCCAGACCGCAAGCGGGCGATCGCCCTGGTTGTATTGGGGGCCACGGGTAGGGGGCTTGGAAGCCCAACCCTGTAGGGACCCATGGCCACCGCCAGGTGGCGCCCTGGTGCCTGTGGAACCCTGGAGCCCAGCACTTCCGCCACACCAGGAAGTGCTGGGGGGAAGACGACAGGGGACTGGGGTGTGGCCAGGACTGATTGCCGGAAAGCAGCTGGAGCCCATCCGGGTTCCCATTTAAGGGGCCGCCTCCCTCCAGTCAGCAGTGGATGTCGGGTGGAAGAGGACAGAGCTCGGGAGAGGACAGGAGGCGGTCGAAAGAGAGGCACAGTGACTGGAAGAGTGTGGCCTGGACATTGGGGGAATCGGTGCTGGAGGCACTGGGGTGTGTGAGTGCATGTAATTATTGTAAATAGTAGTGTAAATAAACAGTGTGTGGTGAACTTAAGATGTCCGTCTGCCTGTGTCCGGGTCCCAGTCCACAGGAGAGAAAATAGTCCGGTGGTCTGCCCCCATCCCTTCATTATAATGGGCTTCCCACCGGTGTAAAGAACCTGGAATAATCCTCACCGGAACGCTAGCCCATGACTAGATGCATTCTGTAAAGGGTCATTGACATTTGACAAACAATGACAAGACCCTTATAAACAGGTCTGCCACATGTGACAACCCCAAAGCAGCCTAATGCATCATCTGAGGAGGTGCAGATCTGGTACATGGGGTCTGGGACTGGCATCTTCTCTAAGGCTGGCTCTTGTTTTGCACCCATCTCTGCCAAAGTAGGCTTCAACTTCTTTCAGTCGAGTTCTGGAATAAATAAATATGAAAAAAGAATTAATGAGTGAATAAATACATGTGCACGCACTTCTTGATGTGGGCATCATTTAAAGCACTTGAAGTGATGGCATAGCTAGACCGTTAATTTAGTAATGAGAGCTGAATCGTGCCACATCTTTCATGCAATTGTAAAGAAAGTAGTGGAGTGTGTTGGCAGAGGGTGGTTTAAACTTAAGTGATATAAAGCCATGCCATATTGAAAATCACCTCGAAGACACAAGCATTCTCTCACTCGCAATGTGTTTTCTATTTGGATTGTGTATTACATTTTAATAAAGAAAGAAAGGAAAGGCAGCATTAAAGGACTCCATCACCCCTATCATATCCCCTGTTAGTAACTCATTCATGGTTTATATTTCCAAACTCATCTTGCGCTTTATTTGACGTGTTCTCTGCCTACAGTCCTTGGCTTAAATGATCATGTAACTTATCAGATGCAAATGCTATAAAAAGTAGAAAAGCAAAAAGTAAATAAACAAACATCACTTTGGAAGGTCACAGATTATTCATCTCTGCCTCTGACAAGATTACTATTTTTATTTTTTTTTTTTAAACCACATACAGCATGCCATTCAACATTGTGATCGCTCGTATTGCCAAGGGAAATAGTGGAAGCCCTAGTAAATACAAAGGGGAGGCGAGAAAGACGCTACAAGACTCAATTTTCTCCTGTATTCAAAGTCCTTAATGGGGCACAGCTGCGGGTACCAGGTGTCCCTGGTGAAAAAACAGCAGGAAGGGGGCCTAATATGTGTTTCCAAATGACATGGCCATGTCAGAGTCACAAAGCTGCCTGGCACGGCCGGGCTGGGCGTTACCACATCTCATCTTTCTCTGGGCTGCATTGAATGAATGAATGAATGAATGAAAGAAAGAAAGAATGACCCATCGTCCAATCCACCTAAAAAGACCAAGTGAATGCTGTGGCGGCAGCAGCCGCTATTCACGTGTATGAAGAAGTTGCACTTCAGGACACATGACTATTAGCTTTCAAATGGCCGGACCAGGTGTGCTAGAGGGCTGCGACCCAGCTGTCACTTTGACAGGCTGAACAAATTTTACCCTGGCATGCGTTGAATCAGAACCGGTCATTTACTGGAGTTGTCCATCTGGTGGCTCATTTGGCAAGCAGTTAAGTCTAGAAATTAAACAAATTCTTGAAATATTAACTGAAAAGAAGGTACAGGAGTGTAACTATAGGCAAGCCTTGAAAGCATTAATGGCCTTCTCCTTCAGCATGCCTTCTGTCGTCCTTGAGCCCACTCCGGATATCATATGTGCTAAACTAAAACGGCCAGATCAATGGACCAGTGGTACTTTGAGAGTGTCCTCACCTTGATGGATCAGAGACAAAGGGGAGCAAAAATTAGGCCCCTCGCTTGCTCAACCACTTGTGAAACCACAGATGAGGGAGATATTGTGGCTCTTGGGTGCCTCATGTAGATAACTAGAGCTGAATCTTCTTTTAACATTTAAGATCTTCGCTTTACTACTGAATTTGGTGACATGCAAAAAAGAAATATGCCGTGACAACAAATTGTGGGTTGTTTCAACTTCATTAGTGTAGCAATGCGAAGAACCCCCCTTCCACCCCCACTAGGGTGCCCCATCTACACTGTGCCTTTAGCTTAGCAGCAACATTTGGGAGTATCTCTATGTTTTGAAAATTTGAGCTTTATGAAGTCCATTTTAACAGACTGCACACTGATGAATCTTGTTTGCCTTTTGGCCAACCTTTTATACACAGAACCTGAAACTTTTCAACATTATGGAGTCCTTTATCCTCTCCTGTCCATATCTGAAAGAAAACTTATGAGGATTTATAGCTTGTGCTCAGTGCAGCCAGCTGTTTCACTTCTGCTATTCTGAATTAGACAAGTGGATTTAAAAACGAATGAATGAATGAACGAATGCATGGATGGATGTATCCAATAGATTTGAGGTATGATGGCAGTGCAATGATTAGTGCTTTGTCCTTACATCCACTGGGACCTGGCATGGGCACATGCCTTTATGGAGTCTGCATATTATCTCTCTGTGTGTGGGGGTTTCTCTCCAGATATTTTAGTTTTGTTCCACATTCCAAAGGCATTCAGGACAGGCTGACTGGACACTTTAAATTAATTCAGTGACTGTGGGATCTTCTCTGAGCTCGTCTCTGAATATGCGCTGTGATGACCTGCTCTTCAGCACTCAGTGTTGAGTGTGAAAGAAAGCAATACGAAGTGTGTGTATTAAAACAGTGGAAGAATAAAAAATAAATAAAAATGAACACAAACATTAAAGTCATACACACACTCCACTCCACATTATATTTTACATGCAAAATATATTCACATATATATTGTTAAGTAATTTGTTAGACAAGGGTGCAAATAGTTGGGGTAACAAGCTGGACACAAACCTATTTAATGGCAGAAATAGCTAAAAATGAACTGTCCAATAAGACAAAAAATAGCTTCTCAGTGCTCCTTGCATTCATGACTTATTAAGTTCTCCATCTCTTCTTCTGGTTTGGGTGAAAAGACACCCATCCTACATTTGGCCTCCTGTTAATATCGGCCCAGGCCCAGAAGAGATGGGGCTTAGATAGCTGAGTAGGGGCTAGGGTTAGGCATTAACTCCTGCATTTATATATATATATATATATATATATATATATAAGATATAACTGCAGCTATATACAGTATATATAAAATTCCCAACTGCAGCTTCCCAAACTCCCATCACAAATGCTCAGACACAAGTTCTAAAGTGAAGGAAGAGCTCTTATTGTGTAAAACTCTTACAGATAAAGTTTCCCACACCACAATTATTGGCACTCTGCAACTCTGTCGTCTCAACTCTGCTCTTCCAACAAACTTCATCTTCCTCCTCCTGACTCTGGCTCCAACGATCTGTGTCCAAATCTTTGTATTGGGAGTCTGGGGAGCTGCAGTGCGCCCTGTGGACCACAAGTGGCATAGTCGGAAGGATTCCTGACCGTCTGGTGGCAGGGCACTGTGTTCCAACATTTTTTTGGTCTTAAAAACCCAGACACAACAGTGCTGCAGCAGGGAATAAGTTTGCTGAAGAGAGGCTTCCTTTCCATGATGGTAAGAAAGAAGACCAGGCAGGACAAGAATGGACAGAGGTGTCAGGAACATAGTAGTGGTGTACACAGTATACACTGGTGAACCACAACAGTGTGTCAGTTGTCATCACCAGATGCCATTTATCAGTAGACCTATGTCGTCGAGAAGGACCACAGAACCTCACAAGTGTCTCCCCATATACAGGTTCTGACCTGTTGACTAGTTGTTTAGACAGGCATCAAGGATTTAAACTTAATATGTGCCACGACAGGAAGCCAGTGTAGTGACCTGAAAACCGATGTGACAGGTGCCCACCTCTGTTGGTTGAACACTAGACATGCCTTTGTATTCTGAATCATCTGCAGTGGCTAGTTGACCCACCAGAGTTGGAGAAATCCAGACATGACAAGACCAATAACTGGACCAAGAGTTGTGCTGCATGATCTATACTTTAGTATACTTTTACAGATAATTGTAGTCAATCTATTTAGAGAAACTTTAACAAATGTTTGGTCAAATGTGCATTTGGTTGATTAGTTAGTCTTAACTAACCCAGTTTAAGAGATTATTCAAGATTTACCTCCCATCCCAACAGATTTCAGCACATGGTGACCAGTTCTGGTCGAGGACAATATGAATCCCTTGGCACTTCTCGGTGTTCATAGCATGGAAGGAGATGGCGATGGAACTAAAAGTTCCTGAGCATGTAACGCTTGAGTTACATAAGCGTCGCCCCTCAGTGTTCATAGCACACTTTCAGCTTTGTTGGGCTGAATGGCTTGTTCTCGTCTAGAGTGTTCTAATGTTCTAATGTTCTAATTAGACTTCAAGGACTGGGATGGGGTTGGTGCTCCTCACAGTCTGGAGTGAACACCCCTTCACTTTTACCCTAAGTGGCTGCTTATGTTGCCTAATTACTAAACTTAGCCATAGGCTCATTTTAAGAGATAATACATCAAACAATGACTGGTGGATTAAATGTATTGAAGCTTATCTATCCTTTTGCATGTCCCAGCATTTATAATAACACTGAAGCTGCGTTAGGACCTTTTCATTCCTACAATAGAAAAAAAGAGTGACAATTAGCCAAGTGTGATTTTATGTGTGTGTGTGTGTGCATGTAAGTGGTCCCTATGATGTACTGGCACTCCATCCAGGGCTATTTCATGACTTGTGTCCAGTGGTGTCTGGATAGGATCTGGCTGTTTGTGACCCTGAAGCAGATCAAATGCATTTAAGAATAACATGTTAGGTGGCATTATTTGAGATGCTGAATGAAGGAACAAAGAGTAACATATCTTTTAAACAGCCTGCAGTTCAGAGCATGTCATCCACATGAAGTTCAGCATGCTTAAGTCTGACCTGCATTTGGATGGCAGACCAGCTAGGAAAAGCTTGGGTTGGTGCTGGAAGAGGTGTTGGTGAGACCAGCAGAGGGCGCTTATACTGTGCTTTGTGTGTGGATGTCCCAGTGTAGTGAATGGGACAATGTGCTATAAAAACTGGTTCCATCCTCTAACGTCAAACCAAGGTCCTGGCTCTCTGTGGTTATAAATGATCTCTGGGCATCTTTTGAAAAGAGAAGGGTGCTTCCCAATGTCCTCACAGCCTTGTCCATTCTGGTTCCCTAACCGTTCCCTGTCTCTACTGTAACTGCAAAATTATTACTTCCACCATTTTATCACCTAATAGCTAATGTGTGGCTCGCTCACTGGTGTGAAAATGGCTGCCATTGCATCATGCAGGCAAATGCTACACATTGGTTTGTGGTCATCAACAGTGGTAGAGTTAGGTATGGGTGACATGGGGCACCTGCAGTGAAACATTCAGAATGGTGATTTCAGCCTGAGCCAGTCAAACCACTAGGGTCATCGTTTATGAAAGCTAAGGGCCATGTGCTCTAAGGGGCCCTCACTTCATAAAGAGAGAGAGAACTCATTTAAGTAACTGAGGGAGCACAGACTCTAAAAACTGAGGGGGACCTCCTGCCGGTCATCAAAGTCAAATACTAAATACCTGCTATGGACACAGAGTGATGATGCCTAACCCACAACTACAGCTCCAAATGGGCTTGAGTCATCACTGATTGTCTATGTAAAGTGCTTTGAGTAGGTTAGGACAGCACCATATCAATGCAATTAATTATTATTATTTAGTGTGATAGTGTTAAATCTGGCATGTTAATCTGTGTAAAGCTTGCAAATGAATATCACAGGATGTTCTCAGTGGAAGAAGTGGGGCTGTTCTTAAAGGGGGTCATGGTTTGCTGTTGGTCTCTTTAACTAATAGCACAACTGAAACTCAAATTCTAATAACTGTGCCGTTCTTTTGGTGGATTTCTTGTAAAATTTGTAATGAATATTACTATAAAAGGAACAGCTGAAAAGGAAGACTGACTAATTGAAACCATCCATTCATCACCTTAACCTCCTTCTCGCACCACAGGGTTACAGGATGCTGGAGCAGCATCAGGTGCAAGGCAGGAACCAAGTTTGAAGAAGATGCCAACCTGTTTTTTGCACACTTATGTATCCAACCATATTCACTTATAGTGGGGCAAATTTATTTGGCAATTTAAACTGTGTGTACTTTTGGGGAATGTGAAATGAAATCAGCATTCCAGGAGGAAAGCAACACAGAAATGGAGAGAAGGTGCAGATTGTACACTGATTGTGACCTTCATCTTGAGCATGTGAGGCAGCAGCAATACCAATTGTGCCATTCCCATTAAAGTTAATTTAATTACATGAAGCCATTAATTAAGAACTAGTCATTGTGACCCATAAGGGGACGCCATGGACTCTGGACACAAGTGCACGTTGTCATACCTGTGTATTTGTGGATCATCCTCCAGGCTCTTCTGAGGTATGCCCTTCCACCCCGGGTCGAAAGGGGGCACTGGCGCTAAACATTATCCACTGTTTCTCCCTCCATACACCCAGTGAGGGCAACTGACTCCACCCCTTCCAGTTTCTTCAGTACATATCTTGCAGTTCCTGGAAGGAGGTGTCACTCATTACGAGAACGTACTGTAGGATGGAGCTCCTTCCCACTCTGACTTTACAAGGCTTGAAAGCTGAGAGAATCGTTCCTCAAGAGGAGGAATTATTTAGCACAATCAAGCACATGTTTTGCTGGACTCACTCTTATTAAATGGGGACGACTGCGTTGGCACCCCAATATTTTCTCTTTTGTGGAGCTGGAGCTCTTGCAATAACCACAAAGTATACCATCAATGGTTCAAATCAAGTGTCATTTTATTATATCAAAGTACCTTTCATAGGTTCCTCCTTTCAGCACGAGTAACCACAATATAATAACGAATCTCCTCCACTCTCCTCCACGCTAGTCTCTTCCTCTACCTTCCTCTCTAGTGGTCTCCTTAATATCAGGGAGCACTTCCAGGTGAGGGTGAAGCCTCACAAAGTTAGGATCAGCAATTCCCTGCAGCACACTCTGGTGGAACCCATGGAACCCTACAGGACTGTCCCACAGGACTACAACTCCCAGTATGCCCTGCAGTTGTGGACGAGGGTGCACTGACCCAGGAATGCTGCCACCTAGCGCACCAGAGCAGCATGCAGTCTTTGGTATGCCTCCTCCACAAGTACATGCACTATTTGTTGGGCAAGCACCTTCTGTTGAATACCACTGGGATGCCAGTCGGTCCATATTGGCATGGCATGTCCACCGCCTAGCTGAGATAGGACACACCCTGCTCCTGAATTTGCACTGCTCTGGCATCCTGGCTGGGAGAGGGAACAGGGTCCATCTTAGCCGTCCAATACATTATATTAATTATAAGCACATTAAGTGTTGGAGTGGGCACTACTGCAGGCAAGTGTGCTTTAATCCCCATTCTGTGCAGCTCCCTGGGCAGACGTGAGGCAGAGTACCCCATAACTTATCTCCTCATGCCAACTGTGCCTGTTTACTAAGACAGGCACATTCGATACACAACCCCAAAGCTACTGGAGCTATTTTTATTAGGCTTGCACTCTTTTTCTGCTTTCTGTGTATTGTTCATGCTGGCCCGTTTCAAGTTAACCACATCCTTTCACTGAAACCCTAATCGGTAAATTTAGAAAGCTAATCAGCGACAAGAAACTGCAACGCAGCTTTTTCCAGTCTCTCTGGGGAAGGAGAAAGAAAAGGCGACACTTTAAACTCTTGTTTGCTATCGAGACTTTCTCTCCATGTTTGAGAAAGAAGCCGTGAGGCCTGTGCATGTAAATACCTCGAAGCCATTAAAATATGGTTAATGGGTTTTTATTGTGTAGAGCATTCATAGCAAAAACAAGAGGTGGCACACAGGATGGATGCCTGGTTTTAAGGGAGGATTGGGGTGCTTGTTTGTGAGGCTTATGCGACCACCCAACGTTCACGCAGACTTTCAGTTTCAGGTCAGACACAATGGCAAAACTAAATCATCATCACTTCAGGTTGGTGTCCCAGTGAGGAGGATGTTTGTGTCTGCTACAGTCTCTCGTGACTTTAAATGAGATACAGCTTAGCTGAGAAATTATTTTCTTGAATTACTAAAGCAATAATGACAGCGATACAAATGTAAAGCCTGTAAGTTTTGTGCACCAGTGTGATGTTTATGCCATCTGCCAGGCTAGTGGTATTGGTGCGGCTGTAAACCCACTCCCTCCACTCAGCACAAGAACATGGGTTTCAAGCCCATCCCTCCCACCCCTGTATCCTTTGACCGAAAGTGGCCCCTGCATGTAAGACTGTAAGCTCAAAACCCTCATGCAAACCCCTGACACTGAGGCCATGACACAGATATACAGCGTCACAGTGCTCTTTCAAAGTGGCTTTGTACCATAGAAGGTTTGCCTGAAGCCAGCTGTCTCAACGGTTTGTTCAGGTGTCCAAATGAGAAGCTGCAACTGATGGAGCTGTGCACAGAATAACAAAACAAAACAAAAAAGTCTGAAGGCTAAGCAATCGAAAACAAATAATGCAATGGTGAGACTGCACCTGGAGTTCTGCATGCAATTCTGGCTTCAAAAAAAAAAGATGTACAGTAGAGGAAACTACGGAAAGAGAGGCAACCAGTTTCACTCCTGGACTAAAGGACTTGTCCTACTCACAGAGGCTGAGGGAACTGGAACTTGTTAGTCCTGAATGGAAAAGGCTACATGGTGACTGGCACCATTATCATCTATAAAGACATCCAAATAAAATTCCTTTGTTTATGCTGAGAATCATGCATGCAAGGACATCTAGTGGAGACTAGGGGAAGTGCATTCTGGACTGGAAAGTGTGCCAAATCAATTCAAGTGAAGTCAAGTCAAGTGGGATTTATTGTCATACCATTTATATACATGCCTTCGTCCATTATTGAGTCATAGGAAGTTACATTTCCCAGGGACACCATGTTATAGTCACATAATAAATATGACAATATAACAATACAGAGGAATGGCTAATTTTACGTAAGGGAATGTTGGTTGGGACCAGGCACTGATACAGCATGTTGCCACACCCACAACACGACCAACCTCCTCAGGATCCCAAATTAGGACCCTAGTGGGGTTGTGTAACGGGTGTCACCTTAGCACCACACTAGTTTGAATGGAGTGGAACGGTGTAAGGTTTTTGTTTACAGAGGCTGGAGTGCCAATCCTGCCACCAACCCCTGAGTTTTCCCTGTGATTTGGAGGACCTCCTTGCAGGACTGGAATGTAGAATGAGGAACATTTGTACAAATCGACATCATATTGAGAAAGAGTAATCAGTGATGATAGAAGATGTACAATGGACAGGGAGTTCAAAGGAATGCAAAACAGAACAGTGGTTAGTTAATAGTCTATGAAAAGGGGGGACACAATGTGGGGGACCCTGACTCCCTGTAAGAGGAAGCTGTTATTCAGTCTGGCGTTGTTGATTCCCAGACTTCGATATCTTCTGCTGGATGGAGCTGCTGTAGGAGATGTGGGAGGGACCCCCCCACAATGCTGGAGGTCTTTGTAAACAAGCCCATAATAGAAGGGAGAGAGTTCCCAATGATAGCGTCAACGGTGCACACTTTCCATTGTATGGGCTTGCGCTCAGATCCGTTACAACTCCCAAACCTTACAGTGCTGCAACTGGTCAGGCCGCTTTCACTGGTTCCCCTGTAGATTGTGGTGATGATATAATGTGCAAGAAAAGTGGAGTCACTGCTGTGCTTTTTCGGTCAAGGAGGAGATTCTGATTCTGGACCTCCTCCAGATCACCAAGGAATCTGATCCTTTTCACTCTTTATCACAGAAATCGAAGTAAATTGAAGTGCAGGTTGTGTGGGTCTTCGTGAAATCCACAATCATCTCCTCAGTTTCATCAACATTGTGAGAGAGGTTGTTGCCTTTGCCCCAGCCTACCAGCTGCTCCACATCCATTCTGTCCCTTGTCTCATCATCACCATAATAAGCCTAGAGCAAATGACCGAGCCCTGCAGTTGCGGTAGACTCTCTAGTTAAAATATGTTTACATACTAGATGGCTGAACTGAATGGACTCATCTACTTTGTTGAACATCATTTGTTCTCATACTCTTATTAAAATCAGCTTTGAATCACACGGGTGACGGGCTCATTCCAAGATGTCAACAGCGAGGCGTGACAAGCGCGACAGAAGAAGAATAATAAGACTGCACTTCCTTGTGATGTGGAGTTGCTGGCCTCGAGCCCACTTGAAGTGAGACTGTTGCTGTGAGACGCCTCACAATACAAGCCTCAGCTGTGCCGGCGCTCATCAGCAAGCGGAGAGAGTGAAACGAGTGCATGCACAGAACTGCACACACACCAGATACGCAAGTAACACGTGTCCAAATGTACAAACATTCCCATAGGGACAGATGTCTTCGTGTGTGTGTGTGTATGTGTGTGTGTGTGTGTGTATGCACACAGTGCACAAATAGACGTGTATAAACACACACAAAGAAAGACCTGCATGTACATCAAGTTCAATAGTGTCACATATGTAAACTAGATCACACACACAAATTGCACCTGCTTTTGCTCATGTAGAAATGCATCTCTAAATACACGTACCTTACCCACAGACACGGGCGTGCACACACACCCACACAAGCCAAGACAGAGAGAAAGCAGATTGCACGAGTACCTGTGCTTGTACACATGGCCCATGTGTGCACATAGACTTCATCATGACATGCATGCTTGGAGAGGCACGCACAGATACGCTGACATGCACACTCCCACAAAACAAACACTCGTGTGGCCACAATATTCATATATAGTCGAGCACTCAGGCGGAGGTGATTCATTGCACATATATGCATAGCCCTCATGACAGCGATGTACAGAAACAGATATAATACATTTAAAAACAAGCAGCTGTAAATATACACCCACAGTTACATCAGATTACAAAAATACCTACAGTACATACGCACACGGAAAGGCACACGCAGTCGTACACAGGGGCACATTTATACACACACACACACACACACACAGACAAGGACACACCACATTACACAGGCTTTACAAATGTTGAAATTAAACTGGCATACTTCTAGAAATTCATCCATACGGTGACAGCAGACTCCAACCTCTAAACACAGGAGCATAGAAGTACACATGCATCAATGTCTGACTTCACAAATGTAATGTGCTTTAACTCCTGCATACATAACCAGAATTATCGATTTGAGCCAGCACATGCTTATGCCACTACACGTGTACAAACGTACGGTAGTTAACATGTACGCTCACACATGCCTAAACAGATCAACCTCATTACACACAAAGGCTTTTAATTTCATATACATTTCAAAGACAAATTTAGAAAACAACCAAATGCCTCATTTCACCCACACAGACACTATTACAAGTGCACACTCATACAGTATGTTAACGTACTCATACACGAACGGATAAACCTCACTGCACACATGAGCACACACATTTTAACATAACTTTTAATTTTACACACATTTCAATGACAAATAAAAAAAGAAAAAAAACAAATGCCAAATTTCATGTGCCCACAGACATTGTTATATATGCACACTCACACCATCTCACTACACACACAAGCAATCACATGATTTTACACATACATAAAGAGATAAATCTCTTTACACACATAAGAACACACACACTTCTACATTCCATCCATTGTCTAACCCGCTGAATCCAAATAGGGTCACAGGGGTCCGCTGGAGCCAATCCCAGCCAACACAGGGCACAAGGCAGGAACCAATCCTGGGCAGGATGCCAACTCACCACAGGACACACACAAACACACCACGCACACACTAGGGCCAATGTAGAATTGCCAATCCACCTAACCTGCATGTCTTTGGACTGTGGGAGGAAACCCACGCAGACACGGGGAGAACATGCAAACTCCACGCAGGGAGGACCCGGGAAGCGAACCCGAATCTCCTAACTGCGAGGCAGCAGCGCTACCACTGTGCCACCGTGCCGCCCACTTCTACATTCATTTTCGATTTTATGTACATTTCAAAGACAAATTTCTTACACACAGCACACCATTACATATGCACACCTACATTCCTTCACCATCTTACTACACACATGACCAGCCACATAATTGAACACGTACATAAATACTGCAGGTAAACTTCATTACACACATAAATACACACGTTTTTACATAAACTTTTGATTCCAAATACATTTTAAAGACTAATTTTATGCACTCAGACACTGTTACATATGCACACTCCTATACATACACCATGTCACTACACACATGAACAATCACATGATTTTACACACATACAAACACACACATTTACACACATGAATGCAGACATTTTTACATAATGTTTTAATTTTCTCTATATTTCAAAGGCTAATTTCAAACACACGGACACCATCACGTAGGTACACTCATATACCTTCACCATCTAAGTACACACATAAACAATCACATGATTTTACACCTGCGTGGAGTTGGCATGTTCTCCCCGTGTCTGCGTGGGTTTCTTCCTGGCGCTCCGATTTCCTCCCACAATCCAAAGACATGCAGGTTAGGTGGATTGGCGATCTTAAATTGTCCTTAGTGTGTGCTTGATGTGTGTGTGTGTGTGTGTGTGTGTGCCCTGCAGTGGGCTGGCGCCCTGCCTGGAGATTTGTTTCTGCCTTGCACTCTGTGCTGGCTGGGATTGGCACCAACAGACCCCCGTGACCCTGTGTTAGGATATAGCGGGTTGGAAAATGACTGACTGACTAACCAGGTAAACCTCTTTACACACATGAGTACACACATTTTTACATAATGTTTTAATTCTCTATAAATTTCAAAGGCTAATTTCATACACACGGACACCATCATGTGTGCACACTCATATCACTATACCATTTTACTACACACACGAAAAATCGCATGATTTTACACACATACAAACACGCACATGAATTCTCTATGCATTAATTCTCCATACATTTTAAAGACTAATTTTATGCACACAGACACTGTTACATATGCACACTCACATACATACACTATTTCACTACACACATGAACAATCACATGATTTTACACACATACAAACTCACACATTTACACACATGAATGCAGACATTTTTACATAATGTTTTAATTCTCTATAAATTTCAAAGGCTAATTTCATACACACGGACACCATCATGTGTGCACACTCATATCACTATACCATTTTACTACACACATGAACAATCGCATGATTTTACACATATATAAACACACACATTTACACTCATGAATTCTCTATACATTTCAAACACACGGACACTATCATGTAGGTACACTCATATACAATCACCATTTCACTACACACATAAACAATCTCACGATTTTACTCATACTTAAACAGGTAAACCTTGTTACACACTTGAATACACACATTTTTACATAAACTTTTTAATCTGGTGTACATTTCAAAGACTAATTTCTTTCACACAGACACCATTACTTACAGTATGTACACTCATATACCTACTAGACACATGAACAATCTCATGATTTTACACATACTGTGTATAAACAGGTAAACTTTGTTACACATTTGTACATAAACTTTCAATTTCACATACATTTCAGAGACTAATTTTATAAACACAAACAGCTCAACATATGTACACTTATGTACCCACACCATCACACTACCCACACGAACAATCACGTGATTTTACGCATACGGTACATAAATCTGTTTACACACCTAAGAACACACAGAGTTTTGCATAAACTTTTAATTTCATGTACTTTTCAATGACTAAGTCTATACACACTCACACTATTACCTCAGCCTGACGTCTGCATGCTGGCTTTCTTTCACACACACCAATACACAAAGGGGCATCTCATTTCATCCACGTGTGTCGATGCACTCAGACACACAAGAGCTCGGGCAGATAGACAGACTGCATCATAATGTAATGCAGAAGAAGGCCCACCACTGTCACTGCTACCACCACCCCCAGACGGGCATTAGATCAGTCTTTCTGTACCCCTCGCTCTTTTCCTATTTCTGCCCTTAAGGGCACTGCCATGAGATGCCCCTGACTTCCACACTGCTGAAGCACATGGCGCTGCAGGTGGCAGGAAGGCCTGGCCTTGTGAAATTTAAATACAGGCTGCCTGCGCTGATGAGTCAAATTGAAATCAACAACTGGCGTGTCAGGCTTTTGAAAAGAGCCCTCATTGCAGGCTGGGTGCAGAAACAAATTCAGGAGCACGCCAACCACAAGGCCAATTGAACAAGGCGTGCATGCAGGGCAAAAGTGTTGCCAGCAAAGAAGTGAGCTTGAAGCAAACACAGCACCATATTAAGAAGAAGACAAAAAAAGGAACCAAGTGCAGCTGATTTCCATCAATTCCCAGGCCCTCTTCATGTTTGAAGTGAATAACAAGAAAAGGACACGTCTCACTTTTATTGCTCAGAAAGCAGCAGTTTAATGGTGGCAAAGAGAATCAGGTTGACGCGACAGGCTGCACCCCTCCTGACTCTGTGACTGCAGTGAGTACAGGAATAGGAAAATAAAAAAAAGAAACTGACGAGCACCTCAAACCGCCACATCCCCATCATGTGAACTAATTGTTTACACGGAGGTCTTTATCAGTAGAACCTCAGTGCTCGTTTTTCCATCAGCACCCTGCCCCGATTCTGATGAAATTAGCTGAGACCTTATCAGCGCGCTGGTGTGTGGGCCCGACAGCGCTGAGGTGTAGATTGTCCCATCTGTGCTCATGAAGGCAGGCTGCTATTTTTGTCTGTGGCTCTCACCACACTTCTCTCTCTCTCACACGTGTTTTCTCTTTTATGTTGTCTTTTTTTGGCATAATTTAGCAATGACTCTTCAATTGCCCACTGCAGTCAAGTCAAGGTGTCAGATATTTGTTTGTAAAATGAAAGTAAGCTTGGCAAATTTAGCTAAATACGGCGGAGACAACTCTGGCAAACCTTAAAAAAAGTCAGACATTTCGTATACAAACACACATTTTGATGTAGATGTATAAAAAAGAAAGGCAGCAAAATGGAATAATAAAATAATATTTAATTCAATCAGAATTGAAAGATGGGGTGATTAGGATGTGCTGCTTAAACAAAGCCAAACAAATCCTGCTGACACCCTAAAACAAGTTTTGTTTCTCCTGATTGTTGTCTGGGGTGGCACACAACAAATTCCAAGCCTGACCACTTAACCCGTGGACATTCCACCTATTTCTCTCTGCCTCTCTCTCCACTCTTGTCCTGAGCCATTTTAGGAGAATTCCTTCAGGTGGTTTCAGCTGTCTTTTGCTTCAGCCAGATTCCTTCTGGTCTCTGTTCACTTTGAAACAGACAGGTGAGCTCCATAGGTATCTGCCTTTGTGATCCTTCCTGCCAGGTGTCCTCATTTCTTTCGTTCTGGTGCCACATGTGTAGGTGTTGCTGTCACCCTAGTGGCCTGTGTTTGTTTGTTTTTTTACATCGGTATCCAGAGGAGTTCTGGTTTACAACATAACAACATAAGCAGTGTGTCATCCGAGAGAGGACCATTCAGTCCATCAAGTTCATTTGTTTAGCTAAACTGTCCCAATATCTCATCTGGGCACCTCTTATAGGTTGTGAAGGTTTCTGCTTCAATGTCATGTCTTGTTGTTTTTTTGCAGATTCCATCAAATCTTTGAGCAATGAAGTGTTTCCTGGCTTCAGTCCTACATGCACTTCTCCTTAATTTCCACTGGTGTCCTCGAGTATGTGTTTCACCCTTAGGCTCAAACGATTCATCTGGATCAACTATATCAATGCCTTGGAGGATTTTGAAGTCCTGGATGAGGTCCCCACACTAACTCCACTGCTCAAGACTAAACAGGTTTTACGCTCAGAATCTGTGACATGTCCTTAATCCCATGATGCACTTGGTTACTCTGCTCTTTACACAGCTTCGTGTGCTGCTATGTCTTTCTTGTAACGTGGTGACCAGAGCTGCACAAAATACTCCAGATGTGCTCTCAATGATGCATCATATAGTCTGAGCATAACCTCCCCTGATTTATATAATATAATCTAACACTTTCTCAGGCCTTCTTTATATGTATGAACTAAGGGAGTTCAACCTCTTTAGTCTAAAACTTAGAAAACGATGAGGGGACATGATTTAGGTCTTCAAAATTCTCAAAAGAATTGATCAACTTAATCCAAAAGAATTCTTTCAGTTAAATACTGTGTCATGTATTTAGGGACACCTAGTGGAGACTAAGGGGAGGTGCAATTCAAAACAGCATCCTAAAATTGCTTTCCATACACAGAGAGACATGAGAATCACAAACCAAAAAGTGGAAACCTTGACAACATTTTAAAAGCAGCTTGATGAGATATTAGGACCATTAGCTATTGGCTAAGTAAAAAACCCTGAAGGACTGAATGGTCCTCTCTGTTCTGCTAGAATTTCTGAAGGTTATTTAGTTCCTTCTGGAAAGTCGTTCCATCAATGGTTACCTTAACACAATGTCATTTTCTTTTAAATTGCTGTGTTAATAATGATATTGTTTAATGTTGTTAATAGCAATAGTGGTTGGTATTCAATGAGCACTGTTCCTGTTCAAGTATCTCTGCACATTTTATTACTCATAAGACAGCAGGATCGCAGAAGACACTTCCTATGAAAAAAAGGGAAGATTCTCAGCAGATTTTGCTAAAAATCCAGGTTACTGACTAACTGACTAAGCACTCTGGATTACAATTTGTAGGTCACCCATTCACAAAAGTTTGTTTGATCGAATAGTCCCTACTTGTCTCAAAGTTAACCATTTCTGTTTAGCATGTTGTATTATCTGTTTATGTATAAAATCCAATATCTGTCTGTCTGTATGTCTGTCCACTTTTCACGAGAGAACTACTTAACGGATTTAGTTTGGGCTTTTTGCGTAAATCCGAGAGACATGCAGCGGGCCAAGGGGAGGGGGGCGGTGCCACTCCTCACTCACGCGCCATCCTCAAGGCATTCCTTACCTCCGTTTAGCTAGCGAATGAGAGAACTACTTAACGGATTTAGATTGGGTTTTTTTCTGTAATTTGTTTGAACATTCTGGTTGATTTTGTGACCTCTCTCATCGTGCTAATTATCATAGTTCGCTTGTGGTACCAGTTTATTTGCATGAATTCAAGAGAGACACAGCAAGCCAAGGGGAGAGACACGAGCAGTTCCTCATTCACTTGCCAGCCTTAGGGTGTGTACCTTACCTGCATTTAACTAGCAAACAAGAGAAGTACTTGATGGATTTCGATCAGGCTTTTTTCTATAATTTCCTTGAACATTCCGGTTGATTTTTCGACTTCTGTCACCGCTCTAAGAGTCACAGTTCACTTGCAGGAGTGACACATTTGCGTTAATCTGAGACAGAGGCTTTTGGCTGAGAGGAGGGGAAAGCGTGACATCAGGAGTAGAGAGCTGGGCAGGCCCTCCAAACTGTCGTGTTTCATTACTATGTGGGCGGAGTAGATATTATCAGAAAAACGATCGACAGACATTGTAGATATGCCCTGGCTTCAAAAGGTTAACAGAGTTGTTCACAATACTGAGTCCAAAACAGATCTGAATAGGTGGAAGTAAGATGGCAGCTTTAAAGGCCAGTGGAGGAAGTGATGTCATTGAACCGGAAATGGTGTCTTCAGGACTGGAAGTGACATCATCACAGGCCCAGGGACCAGAAGTGGCATCATCACAGGCACCAATGACCAGAAGTGACATCATCAGAGGTGCCAGAACTGGAAGTGGCACCATCAGTGGCATTGGACCCTGGCGGGATTTCCTGAGAATAGTCTGCAAGGAACTGAGAGAAACAGTCAGTGCACTCTGCCAACCCCTGGCCTGGTGTAGAATTACAATTACTCAAGCCTTTTAGCTGCCTCCTACTTGCATGTGTGTTACAATATATATAATTTCCAAATGCTGATTCTACTGATCCTCCTATACAGATCTGAAACTTGGACTATGCTCAAATCTGAGTTGAATAAGCTCAACGTCTTACAAATGCACGGTCTAAGGCAGATTCTGAGTGTCTTCCTACCTTAATCAGAATTGAAATGAGACCATACTAGCACGATGCAACTACCAACTGACGGTAGAAGTGGAAATCCAGCGAAGGTGGCTAAGCTGGTTTGAACAAGACATGGACAACAACTGGACACCATTTAAACTCTTATGGCAAGTTCAACCCTAGGCTTGGAAGGTGCAAAGGCAGCACCGAAAAAGATATGGATTAAACAAATTGAAGAAGATGACCGAAGAACCAGCCTTCTGGATGCTAAAGCCATCTCATTGAAAACTTGCAAAAACGTCATCATGGAGACTTGATCCCCTGTGGACCCAGTGCAGTGTATGCCAGCTTGGGACAAGAGAAGAGAAATTCCATTCCACCCACACACTATATATATATATATATATATATATATATATATATATATATATATATATATATATATATATATATATATATATATGTCACAAGAACGAGACATGGACAGATAAAGAGTTGGGGCAGCCACCGTATAATGTAGTATCCTGGCTGCAAAGGTCGTTTATCAAAACAATCAGCACTGAAGTGCATTCAACTGAGTCAGTACAAGACTGAGGGAACAAAGGAAAAGGGGCAGGTTTTAAAGGGGAGACAGGAAGTGAGGTCATATGGATCTGGCGTGTTCTTCCACCATTGGTTCATAGCCAGGCGTGACATCAGAGGGACTGGAGCTGGTGTGGCCGACTTCCATTGGCTCAGTCCGGAAGTGATGTCAGGAGAGCCAGGTGAAATCCCGAGGATGGTCTACAGGCAAGGGAGAAAAGAGTCAGTGCACTCTGCCACACCCGGCATGCCTCGAACTGCCTTCACTCATGCCCTTTAGCTGCCTCCCATGCGCGTGTGTGACAAGATATATATATATATATATATATATATATATATATATATATATACTGTATATATATATATATATATATATATTATTGCCTGCGGAGGGTTGGCACCCTGCCCAGGATTGGTTCCTGCCTTGTGCCCTGTATTGGCTGGGACTGGCTCCAGCAGACCCCCGTGACCCTGTATTCGTATTCGGTTGGAAAATGGATGGATGGATATTATTATCGCCCTCTCCACTTCTTGTAATATAACTTATTATAAACATTGGTATTCTTGCATTAACTTTATTTCAAATGTGATTGGATTATTACTCTAACCCTACTAAAGAGAAAAAGATGGTTTGATTAGATACAATCTAAAGATCAGTCCTTGAATGTTAACATGAGGTCAGTAGAAAAAACATGCAGTTACACTCTAGGCAACACATTCCTCATTTCCATGTCTTCATTGAACTCAGCAGTGCAGCATTCACTGGGTTCTTGCAATAAAACCTGTAAGCCCTTCAGCATGTGTGCGGTTGCCCCATTGGTGCATGTCTTGTTGCCGCTGCTTTAATTCTTTGCATCTGAACAGCTCCATTACACTTTCAGATTCTACATAAAAGGTCAGATTTTCTGGTGACGCCGCTCTTGTTGGTCTCGTCACACAATGGAACTGAAGTGATCTCCTCTTCTTTGACTTGTTGATGTCAAGTGGTCTATTAAAGACATGATCAGAGATGTGCATTTGTCATAACTCATTGTTCGAGTGCTTGCTGTCTTCTCTTGCATTTTGTCCATGCTACTTGTTTCAGACTGTTGCCTTTAGTGTAACTTCATTTTTTCTTATCTGACCTCATGTTAACCTTCAAGGATTTGATCTTTAGAAATCTTTAGAAATGTTGCAGGAGACGACTAAACTGTACTCTGCAACTTAACTGTTGATGGCACAGTGGTTAAGTGCTACTGTCTCACAGATCTGGAACCCTGGCTTTGAATCCTGCACCTCATCTGTGAGGTGTTTTCACTTTCTCTGTGTGTCTACATGAGTTATATTCCAAAAAGTCCAGGTCTCCTCCAAGATCCACAAGGACATGCAGGTGATTCTAAATTGGCCGTGCTTGAGAGTGTGTGTGTGTGTGTCTTGTGTCCAGTGCTGCTATGACAGGCTCCTGTGAAGGACCAGCATCACATCATAGCTGGTTAATGCCTAATGCCTATTGCTGCTGGGACAGTCACCAAATTCCTAAGGCCCATAAAAATAAGTAGATCAGACAATGAACGGAGGAGTGGAAGGAATTGCTATCGACTCTGAGTCTGTTTCTCAGTTAAATTTAGAAATCTCTTACATTTTAACTTTGACTCCACTCTGCATACCTCCACAGCATGTCTTCCACACAACAAGCTAAAACAAAGCATTGTGGGTAACCTCTGCATGCCTTCCAGAATGATGATTGTTCTTGGAGATGCTGATGAAGTTTCACATACCCAGTGGAGAGTGAGTAATGAGGGTAATTTATTAAATGAAAAAACAAATAACTAACCAAATCCAGTATGCTCAAAAGTTCCCTGCTTTCCCAGCTACCATGGAAATGACTCTTGTTTTCTTAGCTCTCTCAGGGTTAGATAACTTTTAATGACAGCGTAAATATTTCAGATCCCCCAGAGAAATAGATTGACTAAGCCTTAAAGTATGAAACTGTTTGTTTACCTTGCCCAAATTTAAACTTGCTCTGGACAGAGGATGCTGGGATATTTAGTGTACTTAACACTGGCACAAGGCCATCAGTCCTTAACATTGGCCATCTGGAGGGGCATCACTCAGAATGATTTGGGATGAACTGTTTCACACTGACATGTACTTTGAGCTGTTGATTTTCATAAGTAAGACTTCTGAAATATATGGATAGATAAACATGAATATAGATCTATATACGCCAGACAGAAAGAGAGACAGGAAAGGCATTATATAAAATTCATAGATAGGCAGATACTGTAGATATGGAAGGCACTATATAGATAGATAGATAGATAGATAGATAGATAGATAGATAGATAGATAGATAGATAGATAGATAGATAGATAGATAGATAGTGTAAATGCCACAAGGGTTGGACGGGCATACCAACCAGCAAAGGGAATGATTCCTTACCCGGACAGGAGGCTCTGAGCAAGCAGATGGGCATCCCGGCCAAGAGAGAAGAAGGAACTAAACCTAGAAGAGAAGGCCAGAAGGGATGGACGGACTACCTATCAGTTGTAAAAGGTGCAGCAGGGTATATGTTACTTCCCCAGGACATGGGATGGCAGCAGCCCTCCATTTCTGCACTCATTTGGGAACCAGCAGGGAATGCTTGGAGATATAGTCTGACAACACATGCCTGCTTGGGACCATGGGTGCTGCAAGGGTCTTCTGTTGGGAGATGCACTCTGCAGTTTATCTGACTTCCGTATGACCCAGAAGTACTTCCATTGGGCAGTTGCACTGGCACCAGAAGTACTCCAGGGTCCTTATTAGATAGATAGATAGATAGATAGATAGATAGATAGATAGATAGATAGATAGATAGATAGATAGATAGATAGATAGATATGAAATGCACTATATGATACTAGATAGATAGATAGATAGATAGATAGATAGATAGATAGATAGATAGATAGATAGATAGATAGATAGATAGATAGATAGATAGATAGATAGACAGACTGATGTTGAATGAGAAAACATGACTAACGATCCGTATTCTAATTTATCCCCTAAAGGTGTTCATTTGAGTTGAGGTCAGGGCTTTGCTCAGGCCACTTGAGTACCTCCATGTCTTTATGGTGATACATGCTTGCACATAAAGGGACAGCTTAAGGGCTCTGGTGATTGCAATTATCTGTCGCTCCAGGGATTGGCTACATTTTCTAATAAAGCTTCTCTTCCTCCTTCTGTAGACTGTATGACTGACAGATGTAACATCTCTGACGTCACTTCTGGTGTCTGGCCACCTGAACCCACCTCAGTCAAGAATGCAGGCTTGCTCTTTTGACCAGCAATGCTTTGTTTTGTGTTGACTGTTATTGTCAGAGGTTTTGTCCTTGTGAAAGTGGCATAATGGTTAGTGATGCTGTGCCCCATTTCCAGGCTACCCGTTCACCATGCCTGAGAATTTTGTGTGTTTTTTGCCCCAAGTGTCTAGTAGGTTTTAGGTTCTTCATAAAATTGTTACAGGGGAACCTTTTTTGGTTTCCAAAATAACCGTCCTCGTGAAGGTTACAAAAGAACCCTTATTTATTTAGATCTGTAACAGGTTCCATAAATAGATATGAACAGATTTAATGAGGGCTTTGATTTTTAAAGAGCTCTTGCTACATACAATAACACAGGTTTTCTTAAACGTTTCATATCCTGATATTTTCTATGACACATTAAAGATTTCTACTTTGTCTCATATTTGGATCCTTTTCAAAGTTCAAAGAACCAAATTCATGTACAAACAACTCTTTATGGAATGAAATGGTTTAATCTCAAGCAGTGATACAATAATGAACCACAGAACACAGTAATGTGCCATTTTAGAACCATTACTTTTAAGAGTGAAGTATCAGTAATGGTGTGCAATGGACTGGCATCCATCAAGTGCTGGTTCCTGCTTTGCATTTAGGGCTGCTGAGATGGGTCACAGATTCCCAGAACTGGATGCTCATGTCTTCCCTTATATGAAACAAAGAAGATATACTAGTGAGACATCATCTTGAGTGTTGTGTGCAGTTAACTGCTCTAAAAGAAAGACAAAGCAGCACTTGGAGCTGCACGGAGGAGAACAATGAAGAACGTTCCAGATTTCAAGGGCATGTCCAACTGTGACAACTCAAAGAATGAAACCTGTTTAGTCTCAAGCAGAGGAGGCTGCATGGGGACTTAATCCAGGTCTTCAAAATCCTCAAAGGCATTGATGAAGGAGATCCACCAGAATTCTTTGAACTTAACGGTGAATCGTGTACTTGAGGACACCAGAGGAAATTAAGGGAAAGCGCATTTAGGACCAAAGCCAGGGAGCACTCCTTTACTCAAAGACTTATGGCAATTAGGAACAACCTATGGCAGAGTGGTGGCTCTGAGGCTAGGGATAAATGCCTGCAATTGCTTCATCCTGGGTATGACATTAATCTGTGGTGTCACCTGTTACATGGCTGCACTCGAATCTCAATCCGGTTGGTTCGCCATGTGGTGAGTGCAGCAACACGCTGTAATCGGCGCATGCGTCCGACCTCCTCCACTATGGAATCTTGGAGTTGGAGTTATATCTGGATGAGCTGTTAGAACAGACCAACTAGTAGCTAAACAAAGAAGCTTGATAAACGGTATGGCCTTATCTCATGTGTCAGTTCTTATGTTCACTAGAGTGGTGCTACAGAGTAGTTTCTCTTTGAACATCACTATTTCCAGGATGTAACATCGTCAGGTATTACAAATGGCCTGGCAGTTTGGATTTTGTTTTTCTCTTAAGCATTGCTTTTGGAATCCCAATCCCGCATACACTTACTTACTACAAGGCATGGTCAATTGTGATGAGCAGGCACCGGTATGATTGACAGGTAGTTATCAATATGCATTTTATCATACTTACTATTTTCTCCAGATTACATTGAACCTTTAAGAAGAACAATGATGCAATCAAGAAGACAAATCTCATCTCATGTCATGCTCTGAAACTGCTTTTCTTGGTGAAGGTCACAGTGGAAGCCCAGACTTCCCTGTCACTTTGTTGCGATGGTGGGGCTTGAGCACTTTAGTGATGCTCAGAGCTAAGTCGTCTAGAGCTTTGTGCTCCTGGTAGGGTCTCTTCTGATGAACAGGTTCGGGTTGAAAGCTCAGGCAAAGAACAGTTCACAATGACCACCATGATGGTACAAATTAACAAACAGTGTACCTGGGATAGACCTGCTGGGACCCACTCCTGGAGTCAGACATGTGAGTTGTATTCACCAGTGAGCACTTGGTGGTAGGTCAACCCAGATAACCTGGCCAGGCTCAGCCCAAATGTGGAGTCCTCTTGTGATTACTGAGACTACCGAGTTATCAGGACTCACTCCTGGATCCAGGCATCGTAATTGCTTTCACTAGCAAGTACCTGGTGGTAGGTCAACCCATATAACCTGGTCAGGCTCAGTCCAAATGTGGAGTCGTCTTGAGTTTACTAGGGTTAACGGTTATCAAGACTCACTCATGGACCCAGGCATCATAGTTGCATTCGCCAGTGAGTACCTGGTAGTACGTCAACACACATAATCCGGCGAGGCTCAGCCCAATTGTGGAGTCATCTTGTGAATACTGGGGCTGCTGAGTTATCAGGACCCACTCATTGAATTCAGGCATGGGAGTTGCATTTACCAGTGACTACCTGGTGGTAGGTCAACCCATATAACCTGGCCAGGCGCAGTCCAAATGAGGAGTCATCTTGAGTTTACTATGGTTAACGGGTTATCAGGACCCACTCATTGAATTCAGGCATGTGAGTTGAATTCACCAGCGGGCCTCTGGTGTTAGGGCAACCCACTTAACGTGGCCAGGCTCAACCCAATTGTGGAGTCATCTTTTGGGCTCACCACCAGCAGGATAAAAGGTGAGAAATGGGTGTGATGCCAGTTTAGTTTGCTGGCATAGATGGGAAGAATACAAATCTTAGTAAAGCAAAAAATGCATTTGGCAAGCAATCTAAAGAGTCAGGGGCTTCATACAGAAGTGCAATGCAGCATCTCATTGTCTGGATGTCCAGGATGCCTGAGAACAGAACAGCACTATTAGACTCAGATGTAGTCTTCCTTGTGACGGTAAGGCTGACCTAATCAGGCCGCTGATGGGAGCCTTGTGCTTGGTTTCCTGAGCGTTCTGCCTCCATATGGAGCCAACCTCGAGTGAGCGGAACACACAAAATCACACAGGACGTGAGTGGGCGTCAGGAGCAGCTGCCTCAGCTGCGTCAATCGTGGTTTCCCCGACGAACCCTGGTGTCGACTCAGCCACACAGAGCGAATACAGGCGGGGGAGGCAGTGGCAGTGGCAGTGGCAGTGGCAAGGGGGTGGTGGGGGGGTGGTAGGTTGGACCTGTAGTCCAGCAGCCAGAGAGTGACAGAGAGAGGGAGAGAGAGAGAGAGAGAGAGCGGGAGAGAGAGAGGCAGGTGACAGAGTGGGTGTGGGGGTAGGAGCAGCCTCAAAGTCACACAAACAGGACGCCACAGAAATCAGATTATTCACCTGCAGACGAGCAGGGCTTGCCTAATAAAAGAAAGACAGCTTCCTGTTGTTTTATTTTTAATGTTTTAACCCTTTAGCCACCAGGTGCTGCAAAGCCACAAAAGGAGAAGAAAAAAAAAAAACACACACACACACAAAGAAAGCTCAGGCACGGAGCTGTAATGAATACTGTACTCTGAATTAAAATTAAGCTGAGCGATGCATCCTGCTTTGCACACTCTTATGAAGCCCACACATGAGTACTCTGTCAAGCGTGACATTTATTTAATTGTCATTTGAACAGGGACAGACACCACCACTGAATGGCGAGACTGTCTCATTTTGAACACTTATCCCTTGTTGGGCATCTTAAGAAAGAAGTAGAAGGTGGGATCCATTAGTAAAAACACAAAAACAGGGCTGCTAAAGAGTAAAACTTCAGTTAGAGGATTACAGCTGGCATTTGCTCTAAAAAGCGCCATGAGATGAGGTTGGCGCTTACTGGTAATGGTGGAAGTTGAAATGGGTACTAGGATGGGACCTAGCTATATCAGCATCTTCATCAAGCTGGGTGGAAGAGCGGTTGTTTTCTTCCTACCTAAGCTTTATACCAGAACCGTACAATAAATGTATTGATGATTGGGTAGCTCCAGAAGCCAGCTACAGGAACTCATTAATGATCTTATTAGCTTCCATCCATCTGTCAGGTTTGCAGTCGATGCTCCTGTCACAGCGCTACCATTTTCAGATTTCAGTCTCTATCATCTTTCCAGGATTTAAAATGTCTTCCTGTTACAAGCCAACTGACTGACATAGTTACCTTCTCTACAGCTTTTTCCATCCCTGGCATACTAAAAACTCTCAACCTCTTTCACATCTCCTTAGACATCACCACCTCCAAATGAGGAGTTTCTTCACTGGTAGAGGATACCCTTCTCGTGTTGTGTACATGACCCTCAAGCCAGGAGCATACCTTCATAATATCTACTCTAAAAGGTTCCCCAATAGTGAAACTCACATCTCGCTCGACCTTCCACTCCACCCTAGCACTCTACCACAGGTCATCAAACTAAATTTCCCATTTTCACTTTCACAGCAGCCTTTTTTTTAACCCTCCCGTGATATTCTGCTGCCAACAATCTGACCTACACAAACTTCTCATCCACAGCTCATTTCACAGGAGAGAGTCACCTACTTCACCAGACATTTTGAGCTGTTAGCAGGAGTCACTCTGTCACTTACAAATATGTCATCAGCAACTCCAATGCATCTGGTACTTCTTGTAAATTCAGTATTAAACGACCGGCATCTTGCCAGGTGTCACACACGCATGCATGGGAGGCAGTCTAAGGGTTTCACTAAGGTGAAGACGCAGAGAAAGGGGTTGATGAACTGCACTAATGCCTTTTCTCCTTCCTCCACAGACCAACAGAGCAGGAGCCCAGCTAGAACTCCACCCACTTCTGTGGTGAGGCCACGCGAGGCCACGCCCTCCTATAGATCTCTCAACCACCCAGAACCTGCCTCTGCAACTTTAAAACCCGGTCCCTTAATCCTCTTATTTAGTCATTGTTATTGACTCAGTCTCTTATGGTTACTTGCTGTCAGTGCGTTTCTTTGTGGACACCAGCAAAAATATACAGAAATGTTTTCATTTGTTGTCTTGTCTCCTTTACACAGTATATAAATCTTATTTATTACATTTCTTGTAGGAGGTGTCCAGCTGTCTACATTGCATCAGTGAAACGGGGAGATGACCGAGGAGCACATTCATGCTGTTAAGATCAAAGACCTCACCTATTGTAGAAGTCTTCACATCCCTCAATCAAAGCCTCACTGATCTCTCTCTGCTTGTGTTCTTTCACAGGGCTTCAAAAACACTTTCCAAAGAAAATTAGAAGTAGCTAAACACATTTTCATTCTTCCCCAGATCTTAATGGCTGACTAACTTTTAAATTTCTCCCTTCACCTTCTCCCAGCTTTTCTCCTTTCTCATGTCATGGCTTTGCTTTCTTCTTCTCCTTCTATATATGTGACCTGCTTTGTCCTTTTCAGTTGTGCACCTGATGATGGCTCTACAGCCTAAATGCTGTGTCTTTTATCTACGCTATATGGACAAAAGTATTGGGACAGCTACTGTTACACAAACAGGGCCTTTATTGACATTGCATTCAAATACCTAAACTTTAACACGGAGTTGGTTCCCCCTTTGATTGCGGCTCTAACAGCTTCCACTCTTCTTGGAAGGCTTTCCACAAGATTTTGGAGTGTTTCTGTGGGAATGTGTGCCGATTCATCCTGTAGAGCATTTAGGATGAAAAGGCCGGGCCTGTAATCTTCATTCCAGTACATTCCCAAAGGTGTTCAGTGGGGTTGAGGTCAGGGCTTGGTGTGGGCCAGTCAAGTTCTTTAACACCAAACTCATCCAACCATGTCTTCATGGACCTTGCTTTGCTCACTGGGGCACAGTCATGGTGGAATAGAAAAGGGCCTTCTCCAAACTGTTTCCACAAAGTTGGAAGTATAGTGTTGCCCAAAATGTCTTGCTATTCTGAAGCATTAATTAAGATTGCCCTTCACTGGAAGTAAGTGGCCAAACACTGAAAAACATCCCCCCTTCATTATACCTCCCCCACCAAACTTCACAGTTGGCACAATACAGTCAGGCAGGTAACATTCTCCTGGCATCCGCCAAACCCGGACTCGCCCATCTGACTGCTGTGAATGAGCCCCGGACACAGACAGGCAGACATGTTGCAATTCCACCACCACACGTTTATTTACAATACTATTTACAATTCAAAGTGCACACAAACCCCTTCAAGTCCCCCAAAGTCCAGACCTCTCTCACACGTTGTCTTTCTTAAGGCCGCCTCCACTCTCGCTCCTTCTGCTTCTTCCTGCTTCCACCCGACTCCAGCTTCGAATGAAGGGAGGCGGCTCCTTTTATTATCACCCGGATGTGCTCCAGGTGGGTTCCGGCAACCTTCCACGGACACACCCCCGTGTGGCGGAAGTGCTGGCTGCAACCCCGGAAGCACTCCGGGTGTCCCTGCTCCTCTTCCCCCCAGCACTTCCTGGTGTGGCGGCAGTGCTGAGGTCCAGGCGACCACGGGACCCTACAGGGTGGAGCTTCAAAGCTCTGTGACCGTGGCCCCCAAAGGAACCAGGGTGGTCGCCCCCAGATGGTCTGGGGAAGGCGCAAGCCCTCCTTCAGTCCTCCTGGGTGTCCCGCCTGGGTCGCCACCCCAGCCACCTTCCAAACAAAGAAGTGTGATTCATCACTCCATGGAACACTGCAGTACAGTCCAGTGGCGCTGTGCTTTACACCACTCCATCCGACACTTGGCATTGGACTTGGTGATGTGGCCTGCATGCAGCTGCTCGGACATGGAAACCCATTCCATGAAGCGCCTGCCATACTGTTTTTGTGCTTACATTAATGCCAGTGGAAGTGTGGAACTCTTCAGCTATGAAATCAGCAGAGCGTTGGCAACTTTTACTCACCGTGCACCTTAGCAGTCGTTGACCCTGCTCTGTGACTTTATGTGGTCTTTCACTTTCTGGTTGAGTTGCTATTGCTCCTAAACACTTCCACTTTCCAATAATTCCACTTAGAGCTGACCTAGGAATATCCAGCAGGGATGAAATTTCATGAATCGTTTTATCACAGTACCACACTTGAAGTCACTTGTAGCGGTGCTACATGATTAATATCATCATAAATGTATTTTGTGCTGAGTCCCGTCTTTTGTAGCATTGTCCTGTTTACATGGTCTGAATGTATCTAAATATGCTGCCCTGAAAACAAAAGGGGAAGGATAACACCGTTGAACTGTAGTCCCTCATGATAATTGGTCCTGTCAATTTCATCACCTGCATCCGATCATTCACTATTTAAAATGAAAGGACAGAAAGAAAATGAAAAACAGCAGCCTGTACTACTAGACCACCAATTCACAACAGAGCCAGGAAAAAGCAGCGATCCAAATCATTCACCCCTTTATCTACCTGCCACTTTCAACGCCCGACAACATCTTTGCACCGCAAAACCCTGGGGTTGTGGATTACGTCACGTATCGAGAATAAGCACGGTGAGACTGTTTCTTGGTCTTTGGGGAGAGGAGCAAGCCATCATTATCATCCATGTAATTTCTGTAGGACACTTTTTCCAGCTGAACCAGGTTCACAAACATTTTCTGTTCAATTTTCTGGACTTTTATGTGCATTTCATGCTTTCTGTGTGTCTTATTGAGTTCGTGTTCAGTGTGGGGTTGAATGTTATGTTATGTTATATATATATTGTTTGGAGTTTGCTCATTTCTTTTTTTATTATTAATATACTGTACAGTATACTCTCTCTATTATTTTGTATATGGTTTGTTGTTTGGCTTATTTTTGATTGTCAATTGGTGGAAGTTTATTTGGAAGAAGTATGGCTTGTCGGGTCTAATGTCCTCAACTTGCCAGGTCTTGGTGGTGTAGCTGCCAGTTTTGGAGAGTGAGTCGGCCGTTACACACTGAGGTCTTCAGAACGACTCATTTTTTTTCACAGATATTTGCAAATGGAGATGGTATGACTAGGTGCTTGATTTTATACATCTGTGGCAATGGGTCTGATCGAAACACCTGAGTTCAGTAACTGAGAAGTGTGGCACAATACTTTTGTTCATATTGTGTACTTCCCTTTTCAGCATAAGATAACTTTTATTTATTTATTTATTTTTAATAAAGGCCAACTACGCTATAACAGGAATCAGGGTTCAGCTCACAGCTCACTGTTGCAATAGACGTGAAAGATGAGTTGATCAGCGACTCAAAGCTGGCACCATGTGAGTAAGTGTCTCAGCACCTGTGCCCCACAACCATTAAATGGAAATGGTGACTTCTAAAAATGGATAGATCATAAATTAATTTTCATAAAATTATCTTAAAATTAATCTCATTTTAAATTCTTTAAATCCAGTTTATTCATTATGAAATGGCAGGGTAGGGTAAAAGTTAGGAAATAACTCCAGGGGTGATGCCAGTCCATCACAGGCTACACTCACTGAAATGGCATTGGTAGCCATCACAGTTTTGGCTCATGGTGGAAACACATTTTTCTGCATTTCTACAAAAAAATCCAAACAAACTTGGGGACAACATGCAAATGTCACATGGAACTGAAGTCAAATCACTGGAACTGTGAGATGACAGCTTCGTTGAGGTGCACTACTGTCTTTCTGCAGAAAAGATCATGTGATTATTTAGGCAATGCACTATGGACTGGACTGGAGTTTCCTCCATATTTTTGTTAATGATGGCATTGTCCTTCACACACCTTATTTGTCAACTCATAGGCATCATGAGCAGAGGTATCTCCAGAAACACTATTCATTTCCACACTCTAGTCCATAAGCAATTCATGATAAATAGAAGTGGAGACCTTTCACAAGTCAGAAAGTAGCCATCTGGTACTCATGGTCATCATGCTCCATGTTATCACCAGAGACACTGGAACTGGAATGGAACTTCAACTCACGAGGCACAATGGCTTCTTTCTACTCTGCGCTGAGATATTTCTTGATGGTCTCCATTTTTGCCTGACTTGATTTCAAAAATGCACCTGCGCCTGGAATCAGTGGTAATAGAAATAGAAACAACACAACTGAGAATATGAAACTGATCCACTGCACTCATGGTCACCTGCCTGATAACTAGTTTATTATTGATTGGCTTAATGACTGGTTGAGTGATGTACAGGTCCATGGAATGACTTTAGATCAGTTGAAGTAAGCGCATGAAGTCACCATGAATGTAAAGGTGTGCATGAGTGTGTGCCGTGGACTGGTACCCCATCTAGTGATGGATCAGATGCTGCTGAGATGGGCTCCACTATCTCTGTCATGTGAAAAACAAGCTCATAAAATAAATGAGATGCTTTGATCATCTAGCCTACAGTTTCTTCAAACTATGAGGAAAGGGGGCCTGCCTTTTGGGCCACACAGGATCATGCAGGGTTGTGGCTCATTTTTGTTATAAATAATGGCAAAGGGTCATGTATGGTTTGTAAAGCTCTGCGCGATGTGCTTCCACAGCCATTTTTAAAAAAACGATCATTATTCCTCTATGATCAGCACTGAGTATTGTTCCCCAGTGACTGTCAGAGATGAACCCAAGATGACTGTTGGTGGTGATTTTTTAAAGAGGACCCCCTCCCTGCTATTCTGATGGTCATCACAGACTGGGCCTCTGAGACATTAAGAAAGACATGATTGGGTCACAAGAAAGACAACATTTAAAAGACGTTGATCTGGCCATTCCATAACTGAATGTATGATTATTGACGTAATGATGAAGTTCTTTAAAATTACTGTATTTATTACTTGCTTGGCTGATTTATAGGCTGTCGGATAGGTGGATTGATACCTGAATGAATGGAGGATTGGCATAAGACCGCCAAGCAATCACACTAATTATTTTATTTTGTCATTCGATGGACAAGTCAGTCAGTCAGTCAGTCAGTCAGTCAGTCATTGTCCAGCCCACTATATCCTAACACAGGGTCACGGGGGTTTGCTGGAGCCAATCCCAGCCAGCACAGGGCGCAAGTAAATTGAATAATTTATTCATTGTTTAATTGATTCGATAACTGGTAGTCTGATTGCCTATTTAATTGGTGCATTTATCGACTCACAGATATGAAGTTGGATTCAGAGTGACTGATACCACGTCCACAATTGTATGTTACCATTTAAAGTGTTTCTGTTTTTCATTCATACGACTCCAGAATTTTTAAGCTCTGAAAAAACAGACTTTTGAAAACACTTTTCAGAGCCACATACTTAGGCAAAATCTGTCTCTAGATGGAAGAAAATGGAGGGCTTTGGAAATGCAGACTCAACGCACACTCTGATTGGCTCATACTTACAACATAGCCCTTCTCTGATTGGCTCCTGCTCATTACATTTTCTTAGCCGTTTTGCTTGCCTTATACTCCTCATGCGTTACTCTCAATAACAATTTCACCAAAATCATCAGTCCACACAAAACACTACACTCTTAAGTGTGGAAATGCACACCAAATGCATTTTCTGGCCACTTTAGTATGGATGGTAAGAGGGGCCAAACAGGCCATAAATCACATATTTTTGTGAACACTATTGGTTTATGAATATTTACTATCATAGTGGATAGAGATCTTTCATAAATGAGTAACTAAGTAACTATATATATATATATATATATATACTGTAAATTTATAAGGGCAAATGTCTGTGTGTGTGTCGGTGTATCTGTGTGCCCATTTGCTTGTAGTGCATTATTACTTATTATTATTATTATTATATTGTTAGCTGTGCAAGCCTGTGCTGTAAAAAGCCTGGGCTCCTAGAAAGCATGGATTCTGGCACTTCAATCATTCAATCACATCGGTTGTGTATTAGCGGCTAAGCCAGGTTCTCTTTCCTCAGCAGTTTCGTTTTGCTGACGTGCTCCGCTCGGTTGTCTTTTAGCGGCTAAGAGAGTTTCTCTCTCCTCAGAGGTTTTGTTTTGCCGATGTCCTCGCCTCGCTTGTGTATTAGCAGCTAAGTGAGTTTCTCTTTTGTCAGCTGTTTCATTTTAGTGACAGAGTCGCTTTCTTTGAGTTTCATGCTGTAGCCTCTCACTTCTAGGCCTGGACAGACAGACACACACACTTCAACGTGTAGACGTTTATATATAAAATAAGATAAAAGCAGTTCTAATATTTGTCATATGCCATCTGCTGGAAAGATGAAAACAAAAATGTACAGTGGACCCTTGACTTGCGAAGTCAATTCGTTCACTAGGGCTGGTTGTAACTCAAGTTGGTTGTAAGTCAAGACTGTTTTTCCCATAAGAAATAATGGAAACCTCCCACAGCAACACTCACTTAACCTTTTCGTAATAAAAAAGGGTTGTATAATGTGCATAATTTACAAAAACACCAGTAATTTTTCTAATGTACTAACCAAAAAGTTATAAAAAGTGCCTAGCCTACCAGAAACAACAATTTCATACTGTATTCGCCATTTAATTTGAAATCTTTGGGCTGCAGGAATGAAGGAGGAGGAGAACGAAACGGAAGGTGGTTATTGTTTAGAAGGAGCCTCCTTATGTAAATCTTTTCTTTGTAAAATTGTCGAGATGGTGGATTTCGACGTGCTGTACATATTAGCGAGATCAGTCACACAAACACCACTCTCATATTTCCACACAATTTCCTTCTTCATTTTGATTGTGATTGCTGTTTCTCAAGTTAATAATGACAATAGTCGAGCACTCAGTTCAAAGCTGGTCGTGTTGTGAACTGCTGTAATAATACACTCCAAAGCAAGCCGGTGCTGACTCAGCCTGATGACATCATCATGTGGCGCGCCAGCCCGCTAGCTAACATCCCTTAACAATCGCTTTCTTTACCTTCCTTACCTTCTCTTCCTTCCTTAGCAATTATGCATCTTGCTTGCCATGGTCTTAGTGAATTATATATATAGATAAATCACTGCACTGACCAAAATTACGTCCACAAACACATGTATCTGGGCTTCGACTGATACTTACGAACGCGCTCGGCTGTTTGTTTCCAATCGCACAAGCGGATACACGTGACCGCATTCAGGTCGTAACGCAAGATGTTGGTCGTAAATCAAAACCAAAATTTTGGTCGTAAATCAAGTTGTTCGCATGTCATGTTGTATATCAAGGGTCGACTGTATTTTGTTACTTCATACAGTATATTACAAAATACATTCCAACTGATGGTGCACTGCAAACATTAAAATTAACAGAGAGCAGTTGCATCATGGACAGAAATTAGCTTATCCACCTTAAAGTAAAAAGTGTGTGTGTGTGTGTGTGTGGTGGTGGCTGTGTGTTCAGCAGATTGCTAGGATTAGGAAACAAAAATTAAAAAATAGGCAAAACATGTGGAAGAAGAGCAAAAAAATCAAAAATGATCATAAGAATACCAAATAAGGGCCTGAAAATAAGAACATTGATCTTGTTAGTCCGGGCAAGAGCAGCATGGTGGCAAGTTTCTTGCACCCGCTCAGTCCACGTGAGAGGTTTATAGGTGTAATGACATTGTCTGATAACTTTTCTTGGCAGGCAGTGGATGAGTGATCCATCCATCCATCCATCCATCCATCCATTTTCTAACCCGCTGAATCGAATACAGGGTCACGGGGTCTGCTGGAGCCAATCCCAGCCAACACAGGGCACAAGGCAGGAACCAATCCCGGGCAGGGTGCCAACCCACCGCAGTGGATGAGTGATAATAACAATAAATCAACATGCATATCGGGAAACCAAAGTTCCGACATGACTAGGCTAGAGTCGGTAAAGCTGGCCAATACAGTAGTGACTGATAGCATGTTGCTGAACCCACCACAAAACGAAACTCCTGGACCGGGACCCAAAGGGAAGCGGGTGACATCTCAGCACCATACTGGAACAATATGAGTTTTTATTCATTTATTTATTTTTATTTATTTTTTTGTGGTGGCTGGAGTGCCAATCCTGCCATCAACCCCCAAGTTTTCCCTGTAATTTGGAGGATTTCTTTGCAGGGCTGGATGCAGATTAACGTCATACCCAAGATGGAGCAATTGCAGGTAAATGCCTTGGTCAAGGGCCCAACAGAGTAGACTCACTTAGTATTGACCATCGCCACAACATTTTGACTGCAAGAGTGGTCAGTTCAGTAAGTGACGGCAAGTAGGGAGGGTGAGAAGAGACGGCGACAAAGTCTGAAGAAGAAACCGCTGACACAAGGTAATGGGAGCAGGTCTGTATTATTACACCAGACCAAATAGATAACCAATGTGTGAAATGAAAAACATGAGGTCGACGTTGACATCTCTGAATTTAACTCATCAATTTCCAAAATGGGATTTATAAATAGAAAGACTTATAAAAAAAAGCAAAAATGAAGGCATTTTATTCACTACGTTTTCAACATCTAGCCAAAGGGTTTCATTTCAGGCCAGGAGAAGACAGCAGCCTGCCCACTTAAAGCTGGTGGAAGCTGGTGCTATGAAAGTCTGGTTCTTCTCTATGTGTTAATCAGTTAATGTAATGTAATTTCCTCTTCTTACTGTAATCTTTATGTCTGAGGTTAGTCTCACACTTCTGACACTGAAAGTTTGCCATTTTGTTGGTCGGCACAGAATCCGGCAGCTCCTTCATCCAGGTAACCAGTACTTGATGGCATATTTCACATCATTCAGCAGGCTGGCTAATCAAGCTTGTCTCTCACTTCACAGCTCAATGAAAATCTTGTAACCTCTGACTCGACTCATAGTGCGGTTTGGGCTAACTGTCTCGACAGTAACGCGCCTCTTCTTTGTTATATAGTATGGCACCTTCAAGCAACACCACAACAGCAGAAAGAGCAGGATGTGCAGTCTGACTGGACAGAATCCTGTTATGTTATTGGAGCTTCCAAAAATGAGATGTGTTCTAGTGGATATTGGGGTGGCAGAGCTGGAGCCACATTGTGATCGCTAGGTTTGCTTTTCCACCTGCTCTCTTCGGCACTTCCAAGTTCAACGGGGAACAGCTTGTTAGCGCACACATATGAGGAATGGGAATGAAAAGCTCCCTTGCAAGAAGGTGCGTCTGCAGTGACAAAGTGGGTCCGACTTGCTCAGGCAGACGGCTTTCAGAGCGCCTAGTGGCAGCACTTTCTCTATGCAGGTGCACAGCCGATTTACGCCTTCCGCTTTTGTTCTTTGGGGCCAAAGCGAGTGCCGTGTCCAAACAAGGAGGCCTAAGTCAGCTTTCTGCTGTCAGCTGGGTAGCAGTGAAAAAGGCTGAGACATGGCCCAGAGAAGTGGGCATCCCAGCTGAGCAACGAAACACGGACTGCCCGTCTTTGGCGCTCCTGAAAGCAACTGGCAGGCAGGGCCATTGTCTGCAGATGGAGCTTTGATTAGTGTACAGCTGGGAGTGAAGAAAATAGGGCCCTTCTAGCCCTCACATGCACTTAATAACCTGCTTCATTGTGTGCTCATGGGGAATAATTAAAAAAGGGAGCGAGCGAGCGAGCGGGAGAGAGAGAAGGAGGCAGAAAGGGTCTAACTGGCTGCAGCTGTCAGCTGAACAAACAACAAACAAGCAGCACGGCAAAATAACAGAGAATACTCGGGATATCATATCATTTACAGGGAATCAATGGCAGCCCTTTTGTTTCCGAGGCATTTGATTTGAGGTCCTCGTGGCTGCTGCGTTCAAAGATCTCACCTATGGATGGCAACCATGATGACAGAAACAGTATGATATGCAGCCTAACACCAGACTCCCGCTGTGTCTTTGGGATTTTATATAAGTGGGCCAAGGCCAGGTGGGTAGTCAGGTGTTTCCAAAACGTTCCCTTTGACTGCCATCTTAGTAAGAGTCAACTCTGTGGATGTGGCGTGTGATGTTGCGAGAACTTTGACAGGAGGGCTGCCATCCTCATCCCCACACTTAATCAGTCACCAAATGTGTCTTATAGTGATGACAAAGTGGGACAAGAAATTGCACGACCAAATTACTCCACATACTCCACACGAAAATAATATTTTTTATATGGTAATTACCTCATGCAGCTTTTAGTGATGGCTGAAAAAAAAAAATTAAGATCACATGTTTTTATGCAGAACAGAGATATCAAAATTTAGTATCGAAAAGGACCCTATGGGGTAATGTTTCAGAAAAAATGAATTAAATAAATGGATACGCAAATTTAATATACTGTGAAATGTGACAATAAATAAATAAGAGCAATGGGAAATGTGAATATAGATAATTATATGCTTTGCATATTTCTTTATTGTTTCATTGATCCCACATAAAATGGAAAATGATGAAAAGGAAGATGTCTTTATTTAATTTAATAATTTAATTATTTTTTTAAATTTATTTCTTAATGACACTGCACGCCACATGAAATAATTATTAAAATGAAATACATTCTAATATGCCCAAGAAATATGTAGACATATCTTTCAATATATCTATCCATTATCCTGATCTGGGTGGCCCGGGCAGCAGATGCCCAGACATCCCTTATCCCCGCCACCTCCTCCAATTCAGATGTAATCTCTCTGCCATTCCCTGGGTGTTCCACAAGGTCTCCTCCCAGTTGGACATGCCCAGTACTCCTTCCCAGGTGCCAAAACTACCTCAAGTGGCTCCTTTCGACATGGAGGAGCATCTACTCTACTTCGAGATCCTCCTGAATGTCTATGCTTCTCACCTCTAAGGCTGAGCCCAGACATTCTGGTAAGGAAACTCATTGCTTGTATCCGTGATTTAGTTCTTTTGGTCACTACCCAAAGCTCCATAGGTGAGGAAGGAGATTGACCCGAAAGTTTTGCCTTTCGACTCAACTCTCTTTTCAACTTGACTGACCGGTACAATGTCTACATGACGTTGCTCTTATCCGCCTGCCGATCTCCTGCTCCGTTTTTCCCTCAAGATCCTGGATACTTAAACTGACATAAATGAGGCAGCCTGGACAGACCTCCCCACCTTTTATCGGCTGTGAACTCTGACCTCGGACCTGGAGGTACTGAACCTCATCCTGGCCGTTTCACAGTCGGCTGCAAAGTGCCGTGGTGCATGTCTGAGGCGACAGGCCTCTGAAGCCAGCAGAGCTGACCGCATCAACTGCAAAAGACAAAGATGCAACCCTCAGGCCACCAAACTGGACCCCTTCTACTTTCTTTCAATATAATGTTGCACATACTGTATGTAGTTCAAATATATATTTTTCTTCCAATATTGTAACAAATACATTTTCAAATGTATTGTGTATAATACACTTTGTGTCAAGACACATGGCAGATCATTCACGGTTTATCTTTACTTAGAGGAAAAAGCTAAAGATAATCTTCCCAATGATTCCAGTGTATTTTAAACTCCTCATAATTCACTAAAAGTAGTACAAGTAAGTAAAAGAAGTCCAGCATACGTGGGCTTCAGTTTATAGCCTTATTAGTTATTTGTCCTCAGTTAATATCTACTATATGATATAACATTAATGTCTATGTGGGTGTGTGTGTGTTTGTGTGTGTCCAGTTCCTCAGAGCAACCTGATAGGTCAGTTTGACTTTGGTGACACAATAGAAAGAGGAAGTGTGAGTGTGAGACACACAAAGAGGAGAAAAGACGCAGCAGGTATGCTGAGAGAGTCGCCTTCAAACACCGAAAGTATAAAAGCAGACCGGAGATTAAAAAAGGAAACTCGAAAATGACAACAGAGTCTGGGAAGAAGGCTTTACGGGAATGCACTCGACAAAGGAGCTGCCGGTCAAAAGACACCTGCAAATACAGAGGAAAGGGTCTGACGGTACACATAGGGCAAGAGATAGCAAATATTTTTATTTTATTAATCCTTTTTTCGACAGGCAGCATGGCTAGTAACTTTATAATTTATGCTGTTACAGTGTGATTTGGTCTCAATATAAGAAACACCTATGAGATATTAATTGGATGATATTGTCAATCCCAGGTTCATATATTTTTAAAAATACAGTATATTGCAGTAAATAACAGGTATCTTGAAAAATACAGTGGGATGCAAAAGTTTGGGCAACCTTGTTAATAGTCATTATTTTCCTGTATAAATCGTTGGTTGTTACGATAAAAAATGTCAGTTAAATATATCATATAGGAGACACACAGTGATATTTGAGAAGTAAAATTAAGTTTATTGGATTTACAGAAAGTGTGAAATAATTGTTCAAACAAAATCAGGCAGGTTCATAAATTTGGGCACCATTGTCATTTTATTGATTCCAAAACTTTTAGAACTAATTATTGGACCCTGCCTTAATTTATAAAATATATTAAGAAATATATTTTTATGCTTTGAAATATACATTGCCATATATAAAAAATGACAATAGTTTTCATTTTTACAATGCCTTGCTGTATACTGCGAGATATTGTGAGGGACGGCCACCCGTGTCCTTACCTGTACCTGGAAGGACCAGGGGAGAGAGTGTGAACAGGGCATTATCTCAACCCGGTGAGTGGGTTTAGCAGCCCCCCAGGTTGCAATGGTACCTCGGATTCCCAAAGGGCAGCATGGGGCATGGAGTTCTTCAGCGGAGCCCTTTTGGTTTCTGTGGGTGCTGCCAGGAGGTACTGCAGGGACTAGGCAGCCCTACTTGATGGGGTTCACACCAGGAAGTGCTTTCGGACCACATGTATGGAAAATAAATTTAATCTAAATAAATAGATTAAAGAAGCTGCCTACCTCAGATGGACGAGTCAGAGCTGGGAGGAAGGAAGGTAACACCTGACTGGAGGATTGGCAGTGTGGGGGTACAAAGAGAGAGACAGAGAGGCACTGTATACATTTTTTTCACAAGGTATTTTGCAATAAACACCCTTTGATTTAAACCCGGGACTTGTTGGTGTGTTTGCTTTTGAGGTTTGGGGCTCTGGGGTGCCACCTACCCTTTACAATATTTATTCTTGAAGTATTTTACAATAACATATTGTAAAATATATTCAAACAGGTACTAATATATTATTTTAAAAATATATTTTAAATATATATGAGTTTTGCCTCACAGTTAGGTTCATTTCCTGGGTCCTCCCTGCGTGTAGTTGGCATCTTCGCCCCGTGTTTGCGTGGGTTTCCTACGGGTGCTCTGGTTTTCTCCCACAGTCCAAAGACATGCACGTTAGGTGCATTGGTGATCCTAAATTGTCCCTAGTGTGTTCTTGGTGTGTGGGTGTGTGTACCCTGCAGTGGGCTGGTGCCCTGCCCGGGGGTTTGTTTCCTGCCTTGCGTCCTGTGCTGGCTGGGATTGGCTCCAGCAGACCCCCATGACCCTGTAGTTAGGATATAGTGGGTTGGATAATGGATGGATGGATATATTTCAAATTTGTAAGGGCTGAAATTAATCCTGCCACTTTCATTTGCCAAAGCTGATAGGGCGGGCTCTAGTGAGTTCTGTTTTTTGATTGGTGAGTGGACATGAATGCTTTGCTTGCATCCCATGGCTCATGTGCATGAGCAAAGTTGTGACTGTGTGTGTTGGATTCGAATGCAAGAAGTTGCTCAGAATTACTGCATAGAGCCAGTCTTTAAATTCAAGAAACTCTGAATTCTTCATCAGGAGTCTTCATCTGAAGTGTCTGCTGTAAATGAGGCACTGGATGGTCAAAGGTTAACACCCACTCAACCGACGACTCACCAATCAAAATATAGCACTTGCTAGAGCACCGCCTCTCAGTGAAAATGGCACTGTTATTATTGCATGTGCTGTCACTGAAAAAAAAAATCGGGAATGGTCTCCTCTAGACTTTACTCTATACTCAAATATGGGGATTGATATTTGAGGAGTAAACCACAAGACAATGATTATATTTTTAAATTCTGTACATTAAAGAACATTTAACAACAAATGAAATCAAATCAATAATACATTGAACAATTATTATAAAAGTAAAAGTGGAATAAATTGGACTCTGCAACTGCGTGAATATAAATGTACCACTTTTGGTTAGCAGAAATAGTCCAAAAGTTGACAGAAATCTACATTTTGTACTTAATACTTGTATGGAAAATTTCGTTGACCTAAGCGAAAGATTACTCAAGTTATCGTATAGTGGAGGATGGCCGGCCGTTTATCCCGGCCAATACCCCCAAGCCGCAAGGTGGAGCCCTCATTGTAGTTTGGAGGTCCCCAGAAGACCAGCAGGGCTATCATGGACAATGTAGTTTTTATGCGCAGCCCTGCTGTATGCTGTGGGGGCCACTAGGGGATGCTGCAGGGAGGAACAATGGCTATTTTCCCTATGCCCCGGAAGCACACGTGGACAAGAGGAATGACGTGCTTCCAGGGTGAAGAAAAGAACTTGTACCTGACCCGGAAGTAATTGAGAGTCACATGGACTGGGGATGGGAACACTTCCGGGTCAGGCGATATAAAAGGACTACGGGAGCTCCCAGACGGCGAGCTGAGCTGGGTGGAAGGGTGGCAACGCGTCTGGGAGCTGGAGGATTGATTTATTGAGTATTGTTAGTGATTTGCGAGTATTATATGAGTATAGTGGAGAAGAGGGTGTTTTGTACACTGTGGAGATTTAATAAAGTCAGAATTTTGACTTTTACCTGGTGTCTGGAGTCGTGGACAGGGGTTCAAGGGAGCGAGAGCGCCCCGTATCTACCACAGTATTTACACACACACACACAGACACACAGACATAATTCCAAAAATGGTATTTTTGGACTCTGAGGTCTAAAACGTCGAGATTCATCAAAATACTTTGTATACGAGAAAGCAACAAATGAAGAAATAATTAAAATAAGATACTTTTAATTATTAATACTCAAATTTCATGTTGTTATTATTGATTTATTGTTACCTTTCACAGTACTTGTATGTATTTACTGCGGTGGGCTGCCGTCCTGCCCGGGATTTGCTCCTGCCTTGCTCCTTGTGTTGGCTGGGATTGGCTCCAGCAGACTCCTGTGACCCTGTGTTAGGATATAGCGGGTTGGAGACTGACTAACTTTGTGAGAAATATTCCCCCATAGGTCACACTGTTACACTATCTACAAGAAACCATCAATATAAGCCGGTGTTCACCCTTCAGTGAACAAGTACCTTCATATTTTTTACAATACTAGGGGGCTTTGCCCCCTGCTCTCTTTGCTTGCCAACCCCCGGGCCAGCACAATGCGCTAGCCACTTTGTGTTTCTTCCACACGACGATGTTAACAGTTGTAGATATTCTTGGGGATATTGTAAGTTAATATTTTCATTTTCTGCACGATCACCAACCACTTCTTCAACATAGTCTATTGATACGCATGTAACCAATTTCCAGTGTAAGCGATCGACAATTTTCACATTAATTCGCTTAACTTCATCGTTTCTTGGTGCTAGGATTGCCCGTGTACTCACTTTTACTGTTGACAACTCTTCGGGATGAAATCCTTCAATGAGATTTGGACATAATAAGTCTTCTTAATTTGGTATCTTAAAGTGAGGAAAACATAAAAATTTATAAGAGCTGAAACTGCAGCAACTATGTCTGACAAAAGCATTCACACGAATAAGAGGTGAGAAGACCGTGTGCGTGGTTGAATATGGTTGAGAGGAGGACGGGATTTGAAAAAATCTCATGGCAAAAGTCTCATCTTATGGGACTTGAAAAAATCTCTTTAAAATAGTCTCATCTCATCTGAGAATTTTCTTTTATAATACAGAGTTGAGCATACAGTAATGTGAAAAAGTAAGTGCACCCCAAGGGCAGTTTCAACCTTTTTGAACAAGCAAACAATAGACCTTCATGGAAGCAGTGCCTACCATCTACTTGAACAAATGAAACCTAAAATTGACATGCTCAAAATGCAAAGGAGCAAAAATGCAGAACTGTCATTTGGGGAAAGTAAGTCCACACCTACATTTATCTCCACTTCAAATCCATATGATGAAAATCAGATGATCCAGATGAGGCATCACTCTTTAGGGAGTTTGCAGGTGGACCCTTTCTTATTTAAACCTGGCAGATATCCAGGGTCTGATGTTCTTTGGCTACTGACTGTTGACATGTGTGGTGCCATGTGCGCCTGACTGACAAGTACTGTTGAGATGATTGTCCATCCAACAGGATCTCCCACCTCATCAGAGGACTTCTGAAAGTCTATTTACGCCTCCCCGACCAAAGCCCCAGTGGCTCCAAAATGTTTCCACTCCCCTGCCTCAGTGTAATTTGATCACAGTGGTCTACAGAGAGTTCCCTGGACTTCATAGCTTGGTGCTTCTACTGAAATGCATTGAGAATCGTTTAGTTTTGGTTTTTATTTATTTATATATCACATTTAAAACAACTAGAAGTTAACCAAATTGCTTTATATAGAATAAAAGTTAACAGTATGAATTAAAATTCAGATAAAGAATTAAAGAAAGAAAACATTATACATACATGAATACACATACAGTATACCAACACACAAATATAAATAGCTTATATAAAATTATGTAAAATAAAAAATACTGTAATAGACAGCTGGCAGCACAACCTGGCCGGGACGCCCAGGGACTGGAAAGATGGGGAAGGCAGCTACTATGGGACACTGCCTCTCCCAAGACGCTAGATGGCGACTTCCCTACAGCATAGCGGTACCCTGTATTCCCGCAGGGCATCATGGGATATGGAGTTCAGCTTCTCAATACATTCATAAGATGAACACAGTATGAACAATATAAATAGAAAGATTTAACAACTCAAATTCATAAGCAAACAAGCAAGTGAATAAAAGTGCATTTGTAGCAGAAACTTAAAACTATGAAATGTGGGAGCCGACCTTATTATGAGGAGCAAACCATTCCACAATTTAGAACCAACCACCACAAAGATACGATTGTCCTTCAGTTTCAATCATGTTTAGCATGGACACGGACAGCAAGCAACAGTTACCTGGCTGTCGAATATGGAATTGTGGGGTCTTCTCTACACAGGTGCAGGTGTGCCTATCCAAATGGGTTCAGTTTGCCCCAGGTGGACTCCAGTGAAGTTCTGGACACATCCCAAGGAGAATTAAAGCAAACAGGAAGCACAATTTGCAGTGCCACAGCAAAGGGTCTGGACACTTCTAGGAATGAGAGATTTCAGTCATTGATTTTCAATAAGTTTGAAACCTTTCTGAAAATATTATTTCACTTTGTAATTGTGGGTTATTGCATGAAGATGGATAGGCTAAAATAGCAGATTTGTCCATTTAAAATTAAATCCACAACACAATAATGTGTGAATTTATGCGAAGGGGTCTGAATCCACTGTTCATATTTTCAGCTTCATTTCTACAAGAACTTAAGGCTGGTAACCCAGAGGAACTTTAGAGGAAAAGGTAAAGCAGGAGACTGTGTTCCTTTAATGTGGTGTGGCAAGGAATACACTCCAGACGTTATAAAGGTTTGGGGCAGCCACCCATATATTATTTCCTGGCTGCAAAAATTTGGAAATAATTGAACAGAGATGTTCACAAGTCCAAAACAGAACTGCCAGATTGGAAGTAAGATGGTGGCTTTAAAGGCCTGGAGAGGAAGTGATGTCATCCCTGGTGGGATTTCCTGAGAACGGTCTGCAAGGAACTGAGAAAGACAGTCAGCACACCCTGCCGCCCCCTGGTCTGATATGGTATTACCATTACTCAAGCCCTTTAGCTGTCTCCTACTCGCACGTGTGTGACAGTGGGAAGTGACATCCTTCACATCTTCCACAACTCTGTGATGGCCAGTACACTGTGGTGTGCTGGGCTGGTAAGTTCATTTCCAGAGAAGACCAGCAAATTAACAAGCTAATTCAAAGGGCAGGCTCAGTCATGGGCCACGCTTTGGAGGTCGTAGTGGAGGAGAGAATGAAAACCAAACTGAGTACCATTATGAACAATGCTGCACATCCTCTCTCTGACACAGCCAATGAATCATTCAGCAGAAGTGTGTCAAGAAACATGATGGGGGCTCCTGCATGCCAACAGCAATATGCCAGCATAATGCAGCGCTGGCATTGGGACTGCCAAGTCAGAACTTTTCTTTCTTTTTAGTTTTCTTCCATTCAGGTGTATATTTGAGTGGGGTTGGTTGTTTGTCAAAATACAGGGGTGGGCATTTGTAGGTTTACAGTTGTTCATATGGAAAAAGACATGCAGGTTATGATTACTGCAATAGCTTTATTAGCTCAATAGCTTTAAGAAGAAGAAGACAAATAAGACAAATACATGATAGAACAATTTAAAAATGAATAATAATAACGGAATAGACTCTCTTTTGACATGACAAAAATCAAAACAAAAAGGTGACAAAAATGACACCTCCCTACAGCACATACCATCAACAGCATCCTTAAACAGTCATCCGCTCAAAGAACAACAAAGAAAAATGAGCTGTTAAACTGCAAATAGCAAATCAATCTCAGCTGGGAAGAAAAAGACACCCGAAAAGCAATAAGCACTTAACAAGTGAGAGACGTCTGTGGGAAATGCCACCTGAATGTTCCCGGGAGGATGTCCTCCTTTGCCCTCTTCCGTTTGCTCTTTCCAGTATATGTGGGCTGGAACTTGTGAGCCATGGCTCATTTTCAGCTGGCCAGCTCCTTGTGCACAGGCCGGGCACCTCAAACAATGGCTGAAGCACTTTACTGTCAGCATGTGGGCTGCAGCTGTTTAAAGAGTTCAGTACTGTAGGCTGAAAAAGAAAAAAAAATCACATGAAGCAGGCGGTTCAAAATGAGCTGCCTATAATTTGGACAATTTCTGCCAAAGAGCAAAGAACCATGTTTAAGTCAATCTGCGCTTCCTTGGCGTCCTTTAGATTAGCTAAAATAACTCCGATGTGAGACATTTTACATTAGGACCGTGAGGTAAGGTGTGCTTCATTACCACAGAAAATCTGCAGAAAAGGCCATCATTTATAAAACATTTTTTACCCTCTGCATACTGATGAGCCGATGACCGGACGCAGTTTAAAACAACTGCTCATAGAGTCGCCACAAGTCGTCATCATCTCAATGGCAACTCTCATTTTCCTGTGGATACATACAGAAGAGTAAGAGGTGACGTGAGTGAAGTGTTTAAAATTATGTAGGGAATTAGTCCAGTGGATTGTGACAGTGACTTTAAAAAATTAGTTCAACAGTTGGAAACTTGTTAAGGGTAAATTTCATACAAACATTAGGAGGTTTTTCTTCAAACGCAGAACCACAGACTCATGGATTAAGTGACCAAGTAGTGTGGTTAACAGTAAGACTTTTGGGACTTTCCAAACTCGACTTGATGCTATTTTTGGAAGAATGAAGTCGATGGCGAGCTTTGTTGGGCTGAATGGCCTGTTCTTGTCTAGACTGTTCTAATGTTCTAATCCCAGTCCTAAAGAGAAAGGTTTGCATTAAAATGCATTCATATCCATAAGAGGGCTTCAAAGAGGGTGGGGTGTTGGCTCAGTGGGTGGTGCCAATGCTAATGGATGCCCCTTAGGAGGAGGAGGAGTTTAGGAGCATGCACTAATGCAGGGCATTGTCACGCCCACCACAGGACAAACCACCTCAGGATCCCAGATTAGGACCCGAGTGGAGCCAGGCGACAGGTAACACCTCAGCACCCTACTAGTTCAGATGGAATGAAACACTGTGAGGTTTTTTTATGGTGGCTGGAGTGCCAGTTGTGCCACCAACCCGCAAGTTTTCTCTGCTTGCAGGGCTGGATGTAGGTTAATGTCATACCCAGGACAGAGCAATTGCAGGTTAAGGGCCTTGCTCAAGGGCCCACTGGAGTAGAGTTACTTCTTCTGGTGTTTATGGGATTCAGGGATGCCCCCTGCTTGGGTTCAAATCCTGTTTCCAGTTATTGTCTGTGTGGAGTCAACAAATTCACCCCATACTTGTGTGGGATTTCCTCTGGGTACTCCAGTTCACATTTATTTACTTAGCAGATGCTTTTATCCAAAGCGACTTACCATACAAGGTCAACATAATCGAGTAAACGTCAGTCTGGGCAACTGTTTGTGAACAAGTGTTACAGGACAAGGTTATAAAATTGATTACCACAAGTGGACAAAATGCAAGCAGGTTTCTAGGTTACAGAAACCTAATTAGACAGAAACCCACCAAAAGCTTCTTCAGCACTTTGAAGAAGTCACAATTTGGAATGGAGTTGGGCCGCTCATTCCACCAGCTGGGAACTATGTATGAAAAGGGTCTGCATTGAGATATGATGCCATCAGACACCATTAATCAGGAGATCTGAGTGGATGAGAAGAAGCGCAGAACCTCACAAGTGGTATTGATTCATTGACTTCTCTGCAGGCAAGTATCAAGAATTTGAACCTAATGTGTGTTGCTACAGGAGCCAATGTGGTGATGTGAAAACAGGAGTGACATTTATCCGCCTCGACTGGTTGAGCACCAGACATGTCACTCATATGAATTATCTGTAGAAGCTTATTGACACATGCCAATACTCCTGGCAGCAGAGAGCTGCAGTAGTCCACATTTGACAAAAGCAAAGCCCAGACCAGGAGCTGGCCTACATATTGACTCAGATATGGTCTGATCTTGTGGACAGTTTCCTTCACCATCCACAAAGACGTGCCAGTAAGGTGAACTGGTGGCTCAAAGTTGATCCTGATTTAATATGAGTTAGTGGGCCCTGTAATGGACTACCGCCCTGTCCATAGCTTTCTTCCATCTTGAGCCTGGTGCAACCAGGATAGGCTTTGGTTTCCTCCTCCTAAATTGATTAAGTGAGTCTGGGAATATTATTTTATGGTCACACAGAACCTTCATCATCAGACACAGCAAAGAAAAAACAACCCGGAGCAGAATGGCAGCCAGTCATGGGCACACTTTGTCACCATATCTTTGGATTATAGGACGAGAAAGGAGAGCACAGCAAAACTCCACCCAGGAATCAGTGTCCTGACCCAGGGTTCTAGAGCTGTGAGGCATTAAATTATCTGACATATCTTCAAAAAATTTTTACTGCTGTGTTAAGTCCCAATCCATTTAGGCAAAATCACCAAAATCAGACCTCTGTGGAGAACTCAGGATGTCAAACCTAAGAACATTTCAGTGTTTTCAACACTTCATCCAGTTTTGAGTTGAGGCTTTCAAGATGTCAGATTGTTTTCCTGAAACCCTGGGAGAAAATCAGGAACTAACTCTGGATAGAATATCAGCCTATTATGGGGCCCACTCACACATATACCAAATCAGGGACAATGCAGTGCCTCCAGTTATCCAGAAACACAGAGAACATCCCATAGGGACACAGCAAGACTCCACACAGAGAGTGAATGACTTTCAAAGTCAGGGGAGAGCCCATCAATAGGAAACAGAATGCAAAAATGATAACAATAAATAAGCAGGTTTGTAGGTTAATAAGCATAACTTAAAAAGATCAATTAATAACTGATTGCATATAGTGCCTTTCAGTGTGAACAGCAAAGACTGACTTTTTTATTACTCATTCTAAGAAGTTAACTGTTGGTGTCCCATCAGAATTCCTTTATCTGAAGTTACAGCCCAAATTGCCACGGCTCCATAGCTGCGCCTCTTTTAAAATCCGCACATCCCCAAAGTTCTCCATCTGTACTGAATTACTGCCCTGAATTCTTTGCGTTTTGTTTGTTCCACTTGAAATACTTTATTTATTTCTTTTTTTCCTTTTGCACATGTACTTCATCATCCTCAAGCTGATTTCGACTCCGCTCTACTTAAGTTCATCCACAGACTCTTCAATTTTGAGCTTTACTTTACTGCAGGGTAATTGCCAGAGCCGATGATGCCATCGTGAAAACATAAGTGGCTCATGGAACCCCCAGATGGTTATGAAAACCGCACCATTTTGGGCTGAGTCATTCCTTGAACCCAGTGCTGCACAACTGTGTAACAGAAAATGAAGAGTTCTGAAAACTGATGGTGCTCATAACCTACTACTTTTATTTTTAAACATGGTGGTGCATAGGATTTGACCATGCGGTCATTAAGGAGATGTTCCAGTCTTCAGAATGACCTATCCAAAACATACATACAACATTCTCAAATGTATTTAATCCAATTCAGAGTCATGGAGTGTTGGACCTTTTTTCCAGCAGCACAAGTCATTTCTGGATGGGGCACATACTAGTTGGGGATGTTGGGGAGAAGCTGCAAACTCCATACAGACACAGGCTGGACAAAAACCAAATCCAGGATGTTAGAGCGGCATTGTAGAATTGAAAAAAAAAATTAGTATGGAAATATCTTTCAGAAGGAAAATATGCAAGCGGATGAGCCTATGGTGACCTGGATAACGGACTATCACTCCAGCAGACCACTGTTTGAGAGACTCAAAGACTGTGTCTCTGGTGTGGAAGGAAGCAACACTGGAGCACTACAAGGAACAGGCCTGTCTCCATTGCTCTTCACTCTGTACACCTCTGACTATAAATACAACACCAGGTCATGGCACTTGCAGAAATTCTCAGATGATTCTGCACTAATGAGGTGTATTGTCAGAGGGCATTAGACAGAGGAGTGGGGTCCAGTGGAGACGTTTGACAATTGTCTGCAACTCAACAACAGCAAAACCGAGGAACTGCTTATTGTATTTCATCACACCAAAGAGCCTCCAAGCCTGGTCAATATTCAGAAGTGGAGGTGGTGCTATGCTACAGATATAGCATTTGGAAGTCCACATGGATGACAGGTAGGTTTGGTCTTGTACTGCAGAAGAGCTACGTAAGAAAGGGCAAAGCTGATTGTGCGTCTTTAACATGAGTAGTGACATCCTTCACATCTTCTACAACTTGGTGATGGCCTGTGTGACTATCTATGCTGTGGTGTGCTGGGCTGGGCTGTAGCATCACTTCAAGAGAGGGAAAATGGGAATTAAGAAGGCAGGTTCAGTTATGGGATGCACTCTGGACCCACTGATGGCCATTCTGACCAATGCTGCATATCTTCTCTCTGTCACAGCAGCGAGCATTAGGGCAAAAAAAGATTCATCAAAAGTGTGTTAAGAAATGCTACTTATTGCTTGTAATAAAATAATATTCATTAATTTATTGAGCTTCTACAAGAAGACAGATTTCCCTGGGGACAAATAAAGTTTCCCCTATCTATCTATCTATCTATCTATCTATCTATCTATCTATCTATCTATCTGTCATATAGTGCCTTTCATATCTATCTATCTATCTATCTATCTATCTATCTATCTATCTATCTATCTATCTATCTATCTGTCTGTCATATAGTGCCTTTCATATCTATCTATCTATCTATCTATCATTATATAGTGCCTTTGATGGGAGCAGTCTTTTCTTACTTTTTCTTTCTCTCAGTCTCTACTTTACCTCCACTCTTCCTCACAAGTTTTTTCCCTCCACCACCCAACTCTGGCTTGTCGCTGTGAGGATGGCAAGTCCTTTTATAATGTCCAACTCTGCTTCTGTTCTTCTGCCCACATGGTCTATAAGCACTTCCAGGTTAGGTGGAAACCCTATGCCGCATGGTTCCTCCATTTTTTACAGCACCCCCTGGCAGCACCCATGGTGCCCAACAGGGCTGAGATAAAGAATTCAAATTCAGGGTACGGCTGCAATCCAGGCAGCTGCCATCTAGCGTTCTGAGGGAAGCAGTGTCCTGAAGAGGCTGCCTTCCCCCATCCTTCCACTTCTTGGGTGTCCCGGCTAAGATGAGCTGTTGACCGTCTCTTACAATAGATAGATAGATAGATAGATAGATAGATAGATAGATAGATAGATAGATAGATAGATAGATAGATAGATAGATAGATAGATAGATAGATATAGATAGATAGAAATAGCAGATAGATAGATATGAAAGGTACTATAGATAGATAGATAGATAGATAGATAGATAGATAGATAGATAGATAGATAGATAGATAGATAGATAGATAGATGAAAAGCACTATATAAGAGATAGATAGATAGATAGATAGATAGATAGATAGATAGATAGATAGATAGATAGATAGATACTTATGTTTGATTTCTGGTACTTAGACAGGTGTGTGTGTGTGTGTGTGTGATTATACCAAAACAGCAGCCATTCAGTAAGTTGATATGACTCTTTGTTTATTGCATTACTTTATGAAGTATCTGTATTTTATTGTCACTGTTGACCCCATAAAGGACATTCTTATACTAGTCAGTATGAAAGGAGTTATAAAACATTCTTTAAGTTCACACATTTGTATGGTACAATGCAGTTGCATATGAAACTTCTGAAAGGCCAACATAAGGGGTTGGGGGGGGTCTGATTATCCCACCATCACCAGGCCATGCTTGTGGCCTTTGTAACTCTGTGGAGTGTGGGCGGCCTGTGATGTCCCCACAGTGCAGCAGTAGATCATCTCTCACCCACTCGTTTCTGATGAACACCTGAGGTATCAAAGCAGACCCATTAGGCTCAGTGCAGCTACAACAGCTCACTTACAGTAAAAGAGTCTTAGCAGAAGAAAAAGGTCAGCTGTAGTCACAGCTTAGACCTTCCTGTCTGTGACAGAATTAGCAGCACTGCAACATCCCCTTTTGTTCAGTTTTCTAGTGAAATAAGTCACAACAGCAATTCAAAGAGGAACTTTTACTTTTTTAAGTTAAAACCCTCTTTTCAGGCAAATATTTCAACTAAAAGAGAAAAAAAAGTAAACTGGTAAACCACAGTAGCCAATCTAGAACCTGGGTGAGGTTTTCTAAAACAACATTAGGCACAATTGCTCACCAGTAGGTCAGGATGGTCATTAACTGGTAACTGCAAAGTGTCTATTTCTTTTAAGGGTGGCTGGTTGATGGGTGGTCCTCTTGTACATATCCACCCTCAAATATTTAAACAGAAAGCAACTTCCATGAGAGTGCTGACAGGCAGCTGGGCTACGAAACATGGTAGTAGAAGTCGTCCAGTTGAACCAGTCAGCACTCACAAAGCCACCTTTACAGTATGGGTGTGTGTCGGGCTTTAGTAGGCTCATAAACAGATTATACTGTATACACCCACTGAGCAAATTATTACTATAACAGGGCTGGGCCTCCTTTTGCTCTCAGTTCTTGGTGGCATGGATTCCTAAAGATGTTGGGAATATTCCTTTGAGATTCTGGTCCATGTTGGCATGATTACATCGCACGGTTTCGTCAGATGTGCCAGTTGCTCATTCATACTGTGAATCTTTTGTTCCACCACATCCCACAGGTGATCTATTGGATTCAGATCTGGTGACCACTGAAGAAAACCGTGGCCATGATGAGGTACACATGGTCAGCAACGACACTCAAATAGGCCGGGGCATTCAAGCAATAGTTGATTGGTACTAACAGGCACAAAGTGTGCCAAGAAAACATTCCCCACAACATTACACCACCACTCTGAAGTGGCAGGCTGGGGTCATGTATTCATACCCTTGGCACCAAATTCTGACCCTGTCATCTGTGTGCCTCAGCAGAATTCAAGACTCATCAGACCTAGGTGTGTTTTTCCAGTTTTCAGCTGTTCAGATTTTGATGAACCTTTGCCCACTGCAGCCTCAGTTTTCTGTTCCTGGCTTCCAGGATTAGAACCCGATGTGATGGTCTGCTGTTCCAACTCAAGGTCTGACATGTTGTGCATTCTGAGATGCTTTCCTTCTCTCCACAGTAGTATAGAGAGATTATCTAAGTTGCTGTACACTTTTTGTCAACTCAGTCCAGTCTGGCCATTCTCTTCTGACCTCTCATCAGCAAGGCTTTTCTGTCCACAGATCTGCCACTCACTGGATGTTTTTGTGTTTTGCTCCATTTTCATTAAACTGTAGAGACTGATGTGCGTGAAAATTCCAGGAGATCAGCAGGTACAGAAATACTTAAACCTGTCTCTGTGGTCCTAACAATCAAGCTATGGCTGATGTGAACATGAACTGAAATTCCTGACCTGGCTCTGCAGGACTTGATACATTGCACTGCTGCCACCTGATTGGCTGATTAGATAATGACATGGAAAAGCGGGCAGCCTAATAATTTGCTCAATGAGTGAATAATACAATTGACTTGGAAATGGATGCACTGTTTACATTTTAAGATATCTCATTTACATTTCAAGGTCAGGTCAGGTCAGGTTGGGGAGCATGCACAGGTACAGCGCGTTGCCACACTCACCACACAAGGAAACAGCTGGGGATCCCGGTTGACAACCCCCCAGGCAGACACGCAATCCAGCCCCACGCTCCGGAAATGACCATCTATCTGATGCAACCAGGTGTTTTACGTGGGCATCCCCTTGGCCTGGTCCAGCCACTCGGGCCCCCAACAATAAGAATCCTGTGAGCCGGATCACCTTCGGGGAAATGTGCCACATGGCTGTAATGCCGTAACTGACGCTCCCTCACAATGCAGGTAATGTGCCTCATTCAGGACTCCATGAGCAACCACTCATTCGACACAAAGTCAAACCAACGTTACCCAAGGATTCTCCGGAGAGACACAGTACCAAAGGAGTCCAGTCTTCATCTCAGGTCACTGGATGGCGTCCATGTCTCACAACCATTTAGCAAGACAGGAAACACCAGGACTCTAAAGACTTGAACCTTCATCCTTTTGCATAGATATAAACCTCTCGATAAGGTCAACACTCTCTCCACAGACAGACACACTGCTGATGGCTGTGCCTAAGAGGTCATTAAAGGCCTGGATCTTGGTTTTCATCCAGGACACTCGCAAGCCCAGACACTCTGACTCTTTGCTTAGTCTCTCGAGCGCCCCGATCAGAGCCTCCATTGACTCTGCGAACATCACAGCTTCGTCTGGAAAGTCAAGATCAGTGAATCTTTCTTCACCAACTGACGCCCCACAGCCACTGGACCCCCCGACCTTGCCCAACATGAAGTCTATACAAGCAAAGAACAGAGTAGGAGCAGAATACACCCCTGACGAACCCCAGAATCAACTTGGAAAAATGCAGAGGTTCTGCACAGTACTCACAGTACCAGTGTACGTGCCGGCCATGATATCCAGGAACTTCGTCTGGGATCCTATGAAGTCTCAGGATGTTTCAAGGTATCTTGATAAAACTTTCCTTTCATTTTTGACATATCATAAATAGACTTCAAGTTGTCTTGAAATGTAACGTTAAGATATCTCAAAATGTTAATTTAGTTTGATTATGCACACTTAGAGGGTGACTCAAGTTCCAATGGCCTGTGATTGCTGATTTTTCTTTTGACGGTTTTTAAGCCCATCACTCTGGTGTGGGGTGGGGTCTGAAAACTGAAGCAGACTTGTTCTTTTTCTCACACAGGAGAGCTGGGCAGAAGTCACTGGGACCAAAAAGCTTTTTAACCTCAGCTCTGTCCCAAGCGCTCAGCTGATGTTGTGGCTTTAAAAGTAAAATTTAATGAGAGCTGAAAAAGCGTTTAATCCTACAAAGCTATAGGCTTATATATCCTTGATAATTAGGCAGCCTGAGACCCCATTTCTTAAGAGTAAGAGAAAAACAAGATGGTAATTTGGCAGTCTCTTCAAAGGAAGCGTCAAGGACGCCTGCTCGATCTTCTGAGTATAAGAGCAGGAATTCAAGATGTGTCTTATGGATAATTATGTGCAAAATGTAAAAAGAGTGAAAACTAATAAATTCAAAGATAGCTGCCATACCAATGTCCTCCATAAACGTACTGATGAATGTACCGTTCTTCCCACATCTCCTCCCCTGTTTCATTTACTAGTAGATAAGTGAAGGCTGAGAATCGTCAGCATGGCGGGTTGAAATCTTAGGCATCCGGCAGACTTGTTATGATAAAGGTGTAGAAACCTTCTGGATAAGCCGGGTCAGAGCTGACTGCCATCTATGAGAAGATGTCGCTGGACATTTCGGACCTGAAGAAGTCATACAGCTAAGATGAGAAGGCTTGTTTCATATAGCGCCATGGATACAACAACAAGAACAACATTTATTGATATAGCACATTTTCCTACAAGAAAAAATGTAGCTCAAAGTGCTTTACAAAATGAAGAATAGAAAAATAGAAGACACAATAAAAAATAAAAATAAGTCAACATTAATTAACATAGAATAAGTAAGGTCCGATGGCCAGGGTGGACAGAAAAACAAAAAACTCCAGACGGCTGGAGAAAAAATAAAATCTGTAGGGGTTCCAGACCAAGAGACCGCCCAGTCCCCTCTGGGCAATCTACCTAACATAAGTCAAACAGTCCTCTTTGTATTTAGGGTTCTCATGGAAGGACCTGATGATGATGGTCACGTAGACTTCTGGCTTTCAGTCCATCAATGTTGGTGCATCATGATGCTTTGAGTAGGTAGTGGAGCACAGGCCGCCACCACAAAGAAACCGGAAAAAGAAACAGAAGAGAGAGTAGGGGTCAGTATGGATTTTAGAGCCACTATGAATAGTTATTATGATGAATTGAACATACAGAGTATCAGGATTAAGTTAAAGTGAAGTTATGAGAAGGCCATGTTAAAGTAATGTGTTTTCAGCAGTGTTTTAAAGTGCTCTACTGTATCAGCCTGGCGAATTCCTATTGGCAGGCTATTCCAGATTTTAGGTGCATAACAGCAGAAGGCCGCCTCACCACTTCTTTTAAGTTTAGCTTTTGGAATTATAAGGAGACACTCATTTGAAGATCTAAGGTTACGATTTGGAATATAAGGTGTCAGACATTCCGATATATAAGATGGGGTGAGATTATTTAAGGCTTTATAAACCATAAGCAGAATTTTAAAGTCAATCCTGAATGACACAGGCAACCAGTGTAGTGACATCAAAACTGGAGAAATGTGTTTGGATTTTCTTTTCCCAGTTAGGATTCTAGCAGCTGCATTCTGCACTCGTTGCAAACGATTTATATCTTTTTTGGGTAGTCCTGAGAGGAGTGCGTTACAGTAATCTAGTCGACTGAAAACAAACGCGTGAATTAATTTCTCAGTATCTTTCAATGATATAAGAGGTCTAACTTTTGCTTTGTTTCTTAAGTGAAAAAATGCTGTCCTAGTGGTCTGATGAATATGCGATTTAAAATTCAGATTACAGTCAACAGTTACCCCTATGTTTTTACTTCCGTCTTAACTTTTAATCCTAATGCATCAAGTTTATTTCTGATAACCTCATTGAATCCATTATTGCCAATTACTAAAATTTCAGTTTTCTCTTTATTTAGTTTGAGAAAATTACTATTCATCCATTCAGAAATACCAGTAAGACATTGTGTTAGTGAATCGAAAGAGTCGGAGTCATCAGGTGCTATTGATAAGTACAGCTGTGTGTCATCAGCATAGCTGTGGTAACTCACGTTGTAACCTGAGATAATCTGACCTAACGGAAGCATGTAGATTGAGAAGAGCAGCAGACCCAGGATAGAGCCTTGTGGAACACCATATAGAATATCATATGTCTTTGAGGTGTGATTACCACAACTCACAAAGAATTTTCTACCTGCCAGGTAGGATTCAAACCAATTTAAGACATTGCCAGAGAGGCCCACCTATTGACTAAGGCGATTTCTAAGAATATTGCAATCTGCGTTGTGCCCTCGACCCCAGAAAGAGGTTTTAGTGCCACCATAACTACAAAAGGGCTGATATATACAGGTAGGTAATGGATGTCACTTTCTACATCAAATCAGTTAACAATATAGAGAATTGTGGTGGCAACAAACCCCATTGAATAAACAAGGCCACCACAATTCCCAATAAGAGTCTTCCCAGTGCAGCCAAGAGACCTCACCTCTCCAGTGCGTGCTGAGCCATCTCCAAGACTGTCATCTCTCTATTATAATAAAAAAAAATCCTGGGACAAGACGTGACTTTTTTAGAGAGATACTTTCACGTACCGCGAGACCAGACTTTGTGCTAAGAGATTAAACCACGCCCAAGACAAAGAGTAGATGACAATGTAGAATATCATAAAGAATTCAAAAACATTGGCGTGATACACATGCAGAGCAGATTAGAGGTAATGATAGCAAAGATCACATTAGCGAAAACAAATGGATTATTTATTACTCTGTGAAATAAGGGAACAGGAAAAAGAGATCGAATATATTCTTCGGATTTAAACTTTAAGTCGGAGACTTGTAGATTGTCTAATTCGTGTTGCCATCAGGGAAATGTAGTCTTTCTTCCGAATGAAGAGGCGTATCCGTGAGAAATGAAAGATTTGTTGTTTGGTGAAAGTGAAATCCACACTGCAGAGACGTGAAGTGGCTGGCGCGTAGCACAGGCCGGGGGGGTTGTCGAGCAAAGTGATCAAGGGGCGAAGTCCCCTAGTCTTATATATAAAGCAGCCTGTAACAATCTTGCGTTCTTATATGTATGTTATCATCCAATTGATGCTCGGAAAGTTTACTGAAGTGCCATCTGTCAGCTGACTAGGAAGTTGACATGTAACTATCCCTCTATATATAAAATCCAAACGTCTGTGTGTATGTCTGTCCGCTTTTCATGAGAGAACTACTTAACAGATTTGGATTGGGCTTTTTTCTAGAATTTGCTTGAACATTCCAGTTGATTTTGTGATTTCTGTCATCACACTATTATAGTTCACTTGCAGGAGCGATTTATTTGCGGTAATCCGAGACAGAGGCTGCGGGTGGAGGGGAGGAGGAAGTGTGACATCAGGAGTCGGGAGCCAGGCAGGGCCCTCCTCACTCAGGTGCCAGCCTCCATTCGAGTCGTTCTAACCTCGGCATTTTGAAGTGTACTTTGCCTCCACTTAGTTAACAATACCTGCTTGTTTATTGACTTTTAAAGTTTGTCCTGTTTCAGTACTACACGGGCAGAGCCACGGGGGACAGCTAGTATCTAATAAAGAGGTAAACCACCTTGTAGGTTGTGATTTTACTTCCATTGTATTTTTTGTTAAGACTTAGAGGGTTACCTGGCTCACCAGCTACAGGAGCTCGCTGACGAGCTTCTCACTCAAGCCTGGCATCACAACTGGTCCTGGGTGGTGTCTCTTTGCCTGGCAATGTTCAACTTGATTTTTTTAGCTACTGCTGTTATATTTGGTCCGCATGTTCATGGTTAACTTTAGGAGGTTAATTGAGGCACACAAGCCACTCCACTACTCCAATATCAAAGCAGAAGAAGTGGGGCATCACATTGACTTTGAGCAAATACTGTGCTGATGCCTCTGCCAATCAATCAAACGGCACTCTCAGGGCTGGCTCTACAATTTAGGCGAACTTGGCAGTCACCTAGGGGTGAGAAGGTGGGGGACATCTTTCAAGGAATGCAGGCTCAGAGTTAAGAATACTCCGACTCAATACAATTGTTTAGGTATATTATTTTATATTATTTTTGTGTACTAATGATGTTTGGTTTTAACGTTTGACAGCCTTCCAAACACAATTATTATAGTTAACAAAAACTAAAATCAAAACTGAAACTATTATTAAAAAAACATTATTGTAAACTGAAATAAAATAATTGAGAAAACCGAAATGAAAAACTAAAACTAAACAAAACTCTTAAAGTAGCCGGTAAGACTAAGTGAAATAAAATAATAATTTAGTAAAATATTTTTAGTTTTCGTTTTTGATTGAATATTCAAGCTGTTAGTCTTTAACCCTTGTAATTTTTAACTCTAAAACAGAAAGTCATTCCCCACAAGTTGCCACATATTATTCATCCAGTGAATGGCGGTTGGTGACGGAGGGCGGGTGTTCACATAGCATTTGCGGTGAAAGAACAAGCTGAATGCGGGCACGTAAAGCGTGTGAAATAGAAAGCGGTTTACGTGCCGCCTTTCTTTGCGCTTGTTGTATATATATCAAGATGTAATTTAAACAGCTGAAATCCGAATGTGCTGGTCAACAAAACTTTTAGCATATGGGCAGCAAAATCACAAGTGAGTAACGTTTCGTTTTTTTTCTTCTCAGGTGACTGCTTTTTGTTGACAATAACTCGCCTACCACTTCACTCAAGAGAAATTGTTTTTACTTTAGTATATACTTCCTTTACTCTATTTTAGTATAGTAATCATTAAAAAATCCGGCCTCGAGATTTTAATAAATCTTGACGTTATGTTTTGGAATTATCTGTGTGTGTGTATTTGTGCACGCCTGTGTGTGTAAACACAATTACTCAAAAACGCACCAAGATAGATGGATGAAATTCGGCACGTTGTTGTTACAACAAAATTGTAGATCTGTATTAACTTTTGGGCCAAATCCATCAACTGGAAGTGGTGCGTTACTTGTACACATACTCGATTTTATTTTTTATTCATACAGCTGCAGATTCCAATTTATTCAACTTTACGTTTATAATAAGTGTTTAATATATTATTACTTTGATTTGATTTGATGGTTCTTTGATGTACATAATATAAAAATATAATCATTGTCTTGTGGTTTATTTCTCAAATATCCATCCCAATATCTGAGTATATGAGAAACTCAAGGGGAGACCACTCACAATTAGAACATTAGAACATTAGAACACTCTAGACGAGAACAGGACATTCAGCCCAACAAAGCTCGCCAGTCCTATCCACTTGTTTCCTCCAAGAAAACATCAAGTCGAGTTTTGAAAGTCCCTAACGTCTTACTGTCTACCACACTACTTGGTCACTTATTCCAAGTGTCTGTGGTTCTTTGTGTAAAGAAAAACTTCCTAATGTTTGTGCAAAATTTACCCTTAACAAGTTTCCAACTGTGTCCATGTGTTCTTGATGAACTTATTTTAAAATACAAGTCTCGATCCACTGTACTAATTCCTTCATAATTTTAAACACTTCAATCATGTCACCTCTTAATCTTCTTTTGCTTAAACTGTAAAGGCTCAGCTCTTTTAATCTTTCCTCATAATTCAACCCCTGTAGACCTGGACTCAGCCCAGTCGCTCTTCTCTGGACCTTTTCTAGTGCTGCTATGTCCTTTTTATAGCCTGGAGACCAAAACTGCACACAATACTCAAGATGAGGCCTCACCAGTGAGTTTTAAAGGTTGAGCAGAACCTCCTTGGACTTGTACTCCACACATCAAGGCGCTATATAACCTAACATTCTGTTAGCCTTCTTAATGGCTTCTGAACACTGTTGGGAAGTCGATAGCTTAGAGTCCACTATGACTCCTAAATCCTTCTCATAAGGTGTACTCTTGATTTTCCGACCGCCCATTGTGTATTCAAACCTAATATTTTTACTTCCTATGTGTAATACTTTACATTTACTGACATTAAATTTCATCTGCCACAAATCAAATATTTGAAAATAAAATGACACTGATTGAGAAACTGACTAGGGTCATCATACAAGATCAGCATATTGTTACTGACCAATCACTTTGCTTTAAAAACGTTTAAAATTGAAGCGATACAAACAAAGGTAGGTGAAGAGAGTCTGCGAAGTGATGAAAACCTAAACACACTAATGCATTTTTTACATTTATTCTACATTTATCTTTTTTAGTTCATATTCACAACTAAAAATACCTGATATTGTGAAAATAATTCTTTAGCAGAATTATACTTTAAAATATTTGTCCTCATTTTTTCAATGTTTCTCTCTCTCTCAAAATAGATAGCTGAAATCATCATATTCTTTTTGTGCTTAACATCAGACATATCGTACATATTGCATACCAGGGATTGTTCCTACCTTACATCCAAACCTGTTAGGGTAGGCTCCAGGTTTCCTGTGATCCTATTCTGGATAAACAGGTTTAGATAATGTAGATATTGTTCTTAATCTCAGGTGCTGTCTCTGTCATTTTGTGCCCGTCCATGCACATATTAGTTGCTCTTACTCTGCTCATTAAGATTTTACTGTTCTTATGATGGGCTATTCAAGTCTCACTGTCCCTAACCTTCACACTAAATGCTTGTTTTTCTTGTTTCCCTCAATACAGCTAGGTGAGGTCTGCACACTGATTCAAGTCTAAGAGTCCTTTTCTTCCTAAGTCCCCGTGATTTTCATGGTCACACCTGTCAGAACACAGTAGAATCTGTTTTCTGATTTTTGATATCTTTTCAGGCCTGCAAATGGCAAAATTCTATCAATAAACTGTTTGTACCCGAGATGGAATCAGAGATCAGTATGGCTGGTAGAAAATAACAAAGCCCAGTATGAGAGATTTTTGAATGAAATAATGAAGACATTAATTTTAAGCACATTGTCTTGGAGCAGGATATGTTGTGTGATGTACTGTAGACATGTTGAGCTAAACACCCACAAACATTAAAATTCACCTAAATTTTATTACAAATTGGCCCATTTTGGGCAATAAAAGAAAAAGATAAAAAGTGCCAACAGTCAGCACAGATTTGTCCAGTATAAAAAAATTTCCATAATTATAAAATTGTGTAAAATTGTTCATATTCAGTATCTGGCTTTGATTATGCTTGTTTTAATCAGACAAAAACAAACCAGATAGTAAACCAAGTAGTGTACTAAGCTTCTACTGACATGAACTCATATCCAGATCTGTTAAGTGTACAACTCCATGCCATAATTACTAAAACTAAAACTGAAACTAACAGATATAAAAATAAAATAGAAATGTCTTTGTGAAATAAAAACTAAACTAAAACTAAAAATACACGATGAAGGAAAACTAAAACTAAACTGAATTTCCAAATAAGGACAGAAAAAATATAGAAATAAAAACTAATATAAAAAGGCAAATCTATAATAACCTTGCTTCCAAATTTCACCTTCTGTCAGTCAGTCATTTTCCACCCCGTTAGTACGTTTCTATATTTTCTTCAGGTATAGGTACATAGTTGTTGAAGGGGAGTCAAGCTAAAGTCGTCTCCCCCCTTCTCAATGTACTTGCGTCATCTGCCTGGATTCCAGCAGAATGGAAGGTTTTGTCTCGTCCTCGCAGCCATTCGTAACTTCAAGTTACTGTCTAACACTACATGCCGAGGGGTACTACAGTCACTAGTGCAAGTTACTGTGACTTGCTGGAAACTGATGTGAAGCCTGTTATTCGATCCAAGCATCAGGGACTGCTGTCTCAAGGTCAAGACAATGCCCTCCTGCCCGCCCACACACTGCGAAAGAACACAGAGGTTTGTCTGGAGAAACTGAAGTTTGAGGTATTGCCACATCCTCCTTATTCATTAGATTTGGCACCGTGTGATCTCCACCTTTTTGGACTGCTAAAAAAACATCTGGGTGGTCGTCGATTCAAGACAGATGAAGACGTGAAGAAATCGGGGCACAAGACAAAACCTTTTAGTTTGCTGGAATCCTGGCACTTCCAGACAGGTGGCGACTACATTGAGAAATGACATGAGCAGTTTTGTTAAAGTTCGTTCCATTTTCTGATAAATACCATTTTGTAACTTTTGCTTGACTCCCCCTCATAGTTTTGCTGTCGCAGACGCAGACTTGCAGTAACCCTGGGGGTGTAGGGCTTAAAACATAGATAATAATTCAACAATGACACAAACAACAACAGTAATAATAATAATTATTATAATAATAATACTCCTTAAACTGGCTTAATATACAGTACAGCAGAAGACACGGACATGGCAAAATAAAATTAAACAATCAAAATGGCAAAAGGACTGCCGCTCTCGAATGAATTGCTAAAGGCTGATTTAATTCAAACTCTAATCATTTTTCCAAATGGGCTTAAATGAAAACTTGTGTAAACTTAAGGAGACGTCACTGAGCCACTATCCACAGATACAGTGGCACCCAAGACCATTTTGTGTTACCACCACATTTCAATTAATCATTAGACAAAATTATCATCAGCATATACCACACAATCCATTTCTTCCTCGCTTCCTTAACTCCAAGCCAGTGTCGCCCGCTGCTTGCCAAGTCTGACTCATTGAGGTGAGGCTTCATTTACACTGGACCTGGGGCTGCTTCCGCTATCCCGGCATTGGTCATCCGGAATGAAAAACGGGTGGAGTCCTCTAATGGCAGTGACGTCAGGCATCGTCCAAAGACCCCCTACAGGGACTCCAACTCCCATGCCACCCTGTGGGTGTCTTAACTGGGTTCAGCCTAGAGGAAACCTATCACCAGCTGTATGGGGCAATGAACTTCTCCTGGCCCTCATGTTCACCCAGTCCATCCATCTTACTTCTCTTCCTGCCTGGATGAAGAACATAAGGAGTTCTAGCTGGGTCAAGTCTCAACTCCACAATGGCATGATTTTGGCTGCGGGTTTTTCTGTCTTGAACTTTTTGGGGTGGAGGATGACTTGTGCTTCCACTGCATTGACTCCATTTCGGACTCAGAATCTCTGTGATAGACCCAAGTCACCAAATGATGAAAACAATTCCCGAGCATCTCCAAATTCTCCTGACAGCACTGGAACTTCGTTGGCCTTCTGACATGGCGTCAGTATTTGTGGAACTGACCTTGCACTGACCTTTGACATGCTCAGCGTTTCACGAATTATTTTCCAAACTGTACTACCTGTACGGCATCTCAGCAGGGATCATGAAGTGTGACATTTTGGCACCACCATGGCTGAGGCGGAAGTTCACCATTCTGGGATAATCTGAATTACAATCTGACTACCAGTAATTAAGACGTACAAGGATACCTATGAGAACACTGGGAGAAGGAGCAAAATTTCCACAGATGGAAAATGCACTACAGGAGGCAGCGTTAAAATGAAAAGAGTTGACCGGGTGCTAATAAACACAACAACTATCTACCCATCTGTCCATTTCCTTTTCCTGACAAAAAAGGACACAAGACAGGCAGCAGCCATGAACTCCCCCAGTAGATATTTAGGGTTACCAGTCAACTGGACATCAGGGTCCCAGAAACCTGTAGAGAAAAAGCAAATGATAGATAGAAATCAAAAACAGAACAATGGCAACGCCTCCCAATGCCAATACAGAAGAATATTCCAATGATGAATGCTGATTGGTAAAGAATGATGTAACAACATAAAAAAAAAAAGACCATCCCTCCGAAAAGCTGAGCATGCAGGCGGGAAAGCATGAGGGGCATCACATCACAAAGACGCAATCTGCATATTTTAAAGCTCAAAGCAAAACACAGACAAGGAGCGGCTGCTTTTAGTCCTGTGAGAAACTGCCCTATGGCCTTTGACTTCGGCTCTGACCATCCTGACCGTCCACTGCCATCTTACATCTCAAGTTACTTTCGCTAGAAAACGTTTGCAGTTACGCCTTAGCAGGCTGGCCGGCTGCCCGAAGCTGCACCTGCGACAGCATGGCAGGAAGTGCAAAAATAACTCGGTGTCTTCATCCAGAGCGTCTCAGATGGTTAATTGAGAACTCAGTAAGCACCTGGACAGGAGGCAGGGGCTGCCAGCGTCACACGCCACCCTTGGTTCGCCAGCCTGCTGTGCGGGCAGCTTGAGAGCGGTCATCACGAGATAAAAAGGGGGGTGGGGCTGCACATGGCATCTTCAGAGCTGTTCTGGTAGGGGAACTTCAGCTTGTGCCCTCCTGCATCTCCTGACACACCAAAGTGAGGGGCTGTGAAGTCTTTCAGCTCGCATCGCTTTTTGTTAGCCTGTGAATCAAGAAAATGAGAAAAATGGGGATGGGCCTCATGACCCGTGTTAGATAGAGGAGCTGCTGTCAAAAAGGCCTCGTGTCCCTGTACATGAATAACTGGGTTTGGGCAATGAATGAATAAATGAATGAATGAATGAATGGCAAAGGTCAAAAGAACCTGTATCCATGTATCTGAATAGGTGGGTTTGGGCAATGAACAAATAAATGAACGAATGAATGAATGAATGACAAAGGCCAAAAGAACCTGTATCCATGTATCTGAATAGGTGGGTCTGGGCAATGAATGAATAAATGAATGAATAAATGAATGAATGACAAAGGCCAAAAGACCCTCTGTCCATGTATTTGAATTGGTGGGTTTGGGGAATGAATGAATGAATGACAAAGGTTAAATGTTCTTTAGTCAATGTATCTGAATAGGTGAGTTTGGGCAATGAATGAATGAATGAATGAATGAATGAATGACAAAGGTTAAACATTCCTTAGTCCATGTATCTGAATAGGTGGGTTTGGGCAATGAATGAATGAATAAATGAATGAATGACAAAAGTCAAAAGACCCTCTGTCCATGTATTTGAATTGGTGGGTTTGGGGAACGAATGAATGAATGAAGACAAAGGTCAAATGGTCCTGAGTCCAGGTATCTGAATAGGTGGGTTCAGAAAATGAATGAATGAATGGATGAATGGGAATGTCAAAGCGCCCCACAGCACTGTATTAGAAAAGAGTGGGCATCAAGACCATATAATGGAATAAGTGAACTGGCAAATGAATGAATGAAGGAATTTGGATGACTTTGTATCCTTGTATTGAAATATGTGGGTTGGATAAATAATTGAATCTTAAACATACTGTGATCCCTCACTGAGCAGGGTGTGAAGCTTCAGAAAATGAAGGAATAAATAAAAACAAGCTGTAAGACCCCAGGGATGTCTATTGGGCTAAAATGGCTGAATAAATAAAAGTATGAAAGTGTGAATGAAGTATGAATGAACAGAGGATGCAGCAGTCTTGCCTTTGAATAAAGAAGGCTCAGTGAATGAACGGATGAGATACTGAATGAATTCATTTAAGTGACCAAGTGTTGTAATAAGTGGCTTTAGACACGAATTAGTGATGAATGAATGAATTGCACAGGTCGTGTGACCCAGAAAAGAGAAGAGTGGGTTTGAAAAATGAGTAAATGATATTAAAGAGATAAAAAAAAAATATGTTGTTAAGCTTGACTCGTTGTTCATTTAGCCAAAGGAGCATAGAAAAGACATGATTTAATCACATAGACAGAACAAATCCCCCCCATCTGTCTTCTTTAACAAGTGAAAGTATTAAAAAAAGACAAATGAGGAGGCGCCACATTGTGCTTATGTTACAACACAATGAGAGGAGGTCACTTGGAGGGCCTGAGCAGTGCTAAAGTCCTCCTGTGTGTGTGTGTGTGCCCCCCTCCATGTTTGTGCCCATGCACACCACATCGTAGTGCACTCAAGCCCTGCCTAGACCACCTTTTAAAAGTGAACATTGAGAGGGGTGGCAGGGCCTGCCTAGTTACTCCTACGGTAAGACATGGTGTGTAGTGACGTGACGTGCCAAAGTAGCTCGATTTACTCCACACATCCATCCTGGGCAAGTGTGCATCTACACATAGGGGCAAAGCAGCTGCCGTATAAAGTGATCCGAACGTCATTCTGTTTGTTCTTGTTTTGCAAATGTTCCCAGTTTCCATTTTCTTGTGGGTGAACAGATGGTCCCACAAAAACATTCAGTATTTAAACCGAAAAACTGCCTCGCAGCCGATGTCTGGCCTGATCTGTGCAGGTGTGGCAAAGAGCAACAGCGGGGGCAACCTGATACTTCAACTGGAGGGCAGAGGACCAAAAACAAGATCTTTAAAAGGCATCAAAAACTCACAGCGCTAGGTGGCATGGTGGTGCAGTGGTAGCGCTGCTGCCTCACAGTTAGGAGACCCAGGTTCGCTTCCCGGGCCCTTCCTGCGTGGAGTTTGCATGTCCTCCCCGTGTCTGCTTGGGTTTCCTCCCACAGTCCAAAGACATGCAGGTTAGGTGCATTGGCGATCCTAAATTGTGCTTGGTGTGTAAGTGTGTGTGTGTCCTATGGTGGATTGGCGCCCTGCCTGGGGTTTGTTTCCTGCCTTGTGCCCTGTGTTGGCTGGGATTGGCTCCAGCAGACCCCTGTGACCCTGCAGTTAGGATATAGTGGGTTGGATAATAGATGGATGGATGAAACACTGAGGCTAATTATTTCATCAAGGTGATGGAATAAGGTGATCGCCCCAGGAAATTTATCTTGTGGGCACTGCAATCTGTGCCCGCTTAATGTGCGGGCGAGGCTAACACATAAACAGACCAACAGAGTACAAAGGACATGCGCAGACTGAAGAATCCGTAACTGTAGCCCGGTTTAGGTTTTACCTGACCACATAACCGAATAACTGGAAGAGAAATCCACATGTGTCAGCCTGGTTTCTCAGAGACCAATCACCCATTTTCTCTAACCTGAATATGAGGTTATATTAAGTTATTAAGGTACTGACCGTGTCATCCCGACAGGGTTACTTCACCTGCAGCTGTACAAAAACAAATGCTATACTAGGGGGCTGAATTTAAGATAATTTAAATGACTGTAAAGAGGAAGGTTGCAAATTAACAGTCCCTGCCAAAGGTTCATGAGTGGCACTTTGTTACTACACCTGCCAGTGGTCACATTATACAAAGATGGCAATAGTACTACAGTATATCTGAAAAGCAGGCTGCATGGCCCCCTAGTGTCTAAAGTGGCTCTCTGTGTCACCCAGTAGCCATTATAACAGTCCTGTCATATATACAGAGTGAAGTGCCATTTTTACTTGTATGTCTTATCAGCATGCGACACATTACCATAATAACAAAAAATCTATCTATCATATAGTGCCTTTCATATCTATTATATAGAGTATTTTATATCTATCTATCTATCTATCTATCTATCTATCTATCTATCTATCTATCTATCTTATCAGATCTATTATATATGTCTTTTATATCTATCTATCTATCTATCATATAGTGCCTTTCATATCTATCTATTATATAGTGTCTTTCATATCTATCTTATAGTATCTTTTATATCTATCTATCATATAGTGCCTTTCATATCTATCTATTATATAGTGTCTTTCATATCTATCTTATAGTATCTTTCATATCTATCTATCATACAGTGTCTTTCATATCTATCTATTTATCTATTATATAGTCAGTCTGTCATTGCCCAAGCCGCTATATCTTAAAACAGGGTCACGGGGATGTGCTAGAGCCAATCCCAGCCAACATAGGGCACAAGGCAGGAACAAATCCCGGACAGGCCGCCAGCCCACCGCAGCTATTATATAATGCCTTTCATATATATCTAACTATCTTATAGTGCCTTTTATATTTATCTACTTATCTATCTATCTAGAATACATACATACACACTTCATTTTTATTGCTAGAAGACACAGATCTGTTTAGCTGCTGTAGGTCACTTCACCTGTGTGTTGTAAAGTAGACAGTGCCCCCTAGTGTTTGAATCATTGAACTGTGCCTTGGTGACCCCAAGTAGCCACTTCGCCTGCTGGTGTTTACAAAGCACAAATAAGAGAACAATTGTACTATAAAGTGGCCAGTGTGCCCATTTGTTTAGCTAACAGCTAAGCTGTCCCATTATCTCATCCATATTCTTCTTAAAGGTTCTCTAAGTTTCTGCTTCAATTCCCTGTCTCAGTAGTTTGTTCCAGGTAGTTGCTATCTGTTGAAACCACAGAGGTATAGCAACTGTATGGCCATACAGACACACAGACACTTACCCTTTAATTAAGATGGATTATTATGAAACTCTTTTTTTAAATCAAAATCATAACATATTACAAAAAAATGAAATTAATAGCTGTCAATAGAGTTGCAAGTAAGATAAAATACCTGCTAGAAGTCTTTCCTGCTAGTAAGATAAAATACTTATTTTCAGTCCTTCAGCTAAATGCCGTGATAGTAATTAGTGCTGTGGACTGTAAACCCAACAAGCTCGGGTTCAAATATCAGACTGATGTCTCCCCTTTCACCTATCACACCAGATGGATGGATGGTGGCTAAACTGGCCCTTTATGACCGACTGGCATCCCATCCAGGCTTGGAGTGATCTGCTGTGATTGATTTTTGGATTCCTGATAGCCTAAAATTGAATGAAGAAGGTTCTTATGATGGATGGATGGACTTAAAAAGACTGCTTGAGGAAAGTCTGAACAGGACAGGTGGCAGCCCATCAAGCCAAGGTGCTTCACTCGTTGTTGTCCCTCCAAACTCACTAAGGCAAATACTGCAAACATCAGATGTATCAATGGATGGATGGAAATGTAAACTCAGACAGACAAACAAAACACAGCAAGTGTACAAAATTGAACAACGCCATGTACCATGGGTCAGATGATTATAACTAAAAGGAGATAAGGAATGGATTGCAAGGTGGACTTGGGGTACTCGACACCTCTGGGGTCCTCATTGCTGTCTTGAAAAACCACCAGACGAGACCTCAGATCATACAAAATGTCCAGCCTTGTGGTTCTTCTTTAGGCCATCTGGACTGATTAGTTGTAGCCTATGGGCTGGATTTAAGAAGAAATGGGTTTACTTACATTGCATTAATTGGATTCTTTGCTGAGTTAAGAAAAGCACAAACCCGCTAGCGTCAGGGAGTCATTCAGACTCAGAGTCTCGGCTCCAGGAGGCCTGCCGGTGACCCGGTGGGCAGGGCGGGTTAACTGAAAGGGAGTGAATGGAGCCTCGGACGCCGCACACAGACGTGGATCAATTGAAGAGCATATAAATAAAGTGAACACACCTGTTTGGCAGCTCACACCTACACACAGGTGTCAGGAAGCAAACGTGAAACACAAAAGCATGGAAACTAGAGCAAAGAAGATCAAAACCTCTGCGGCTGTGAACCTTTGTTGTTTTGGTTTTTTTTTTTTTTCTTCTTCTAATCGTCAGTCTTGAAGCACTGTGTGAATTTTCTGTCATAAGGAAATGAGCTCTGTGATTGCTCCATCCTAACGTTCTCCAAATAATCTTAGGCAATTCCTTAAGCTCTCTTGTGAAATCTGTGAAACGACTGCACCTGAAAAACAAGTTGAGAAATGGCCTTAAAAGGAAAGTGCTCAGGTCTCATTTTGTAGCACGTTTGACTTTAAGATTTACAGAGGAATCACAGTACCTGGCCACAAGATTCTATTTAAGGGTGACAGATGAATATGAAAGGAGCTTCTACTGAGCGTACCACCCGCTTTCTCAAATGGTAGATTTTGCTGAGCTGACACAACTTCGCTATCAACATACCACAAAAATGGAAAAATATTTATAACACAAGTATATAAGGACCTGGGTTCAAACCCCAGCATGGTTACAATCTTTGTGAATTTTGCAAAGCAGCGGGTCCAGATGGAGTATCGCCACGACTGTTGAAGGCCTGTGCGCAGGAGCTGGGGAATCCTCTACAGAGCATCTTCAACCTGAGCCTGGAACAGGAGAGAGTCCCAAGGCTTTGGGAAACATCTTGTATTACCCAGTCCCAAAGGTATCACGTCCTAGTGAGCTGAATGACTTCCGGCTTGTTGCTCTGACGTCACGTGATTAAGACCATGGAGCAGCTGCTGCTTCAACACCTGAGGCCACAGGTCCGGCATGCCCTCAACCCTCTGCAGTTTGCATACCAGGAAAAGGTGGGAACGGAGGCTTTCATCATCTATATGCTACACCGATCCCTCTCCCACTTGGACAGAGGCAGTGGTGCTGTAAGAATTATGTTTCTGGACTTATCTAATGCCTTCAGCACCTTCCAACCTCTGCTCCTGGTGCCATGGATCGTGGACTATCTTACAGACAGACCTCAGTATGTGCGTCTCGGGAACTGCAGGTCTGTCATTGTGGTCAGCAGCACAGGAGCGCTGCAGGGGACTGTACTTTCTCCGGTCCTGTTCAGCCAACATACATCAGACTTCCAATATGATTCGGAGTCCTGCCACGTGCAAAAGTTCGCTGATGGCACTGCTATTGTGGGCTGCATCAGGAGTGGGCAGGAGGAGGAGTACAGGAAGCTAATCAAAGACTTTGTTAAATGGTGCGACTCAAACCACTTACACCTTAACACCAGCAAGAGCAAGGAGCTGGTGGTGGATTTTAGGAGGCCCAGGCCCCTCATGGACCCTGTGATCATCAGAGGTGACTGTGTGCAGAGGGTGCAGACCTATAAATACCTGGGAGTGCAGCTGGATGACAAATTGGACTGGACTGCCAATATTGATGCTCTGTGTAAGAAAGGTCAGAGCCGACTATAATTCCTTAGAAGGTTGGCGTCCTTCAACATCTGCAATAAGATGCTGCAGATGTTCTATCAGACGGTTGTGGAGAGTGCCCTCTTCTACGCGGTGGTGTGCTGGGGAGGGAGAATAAAGAAGAAGGATGTCTCACACCTGGACAAACTGGTGAGGAAGGCAGGCTCTATTCTAGGCATGGAGCTGGACAGTTTGACATCTGTGGCAGAGCAACGGGCGCTAAGCAAACTCCTGTCAATCATGGAGAATCCACTGCATCCACTGAACAGGATCATCTCCAGACAGAGGAGTAGCTTCAGTGACAGACTGCTGTCACCATCCTGCTCCACTGACAGACTGAGGAGATCGTTCCTCCCCCACACTATGCGACTCTTCAATTCCACCCGGGGGAGTAAATGCTAGCATTATTCAAAGTTATTGTCTGTTTTTAAATGCATTTTTATTACTATTTAATTTAATATTGTTGTTTGTATCAGTATACTGCTGCTGGATTATGTGAATTTCCCCTTGGGATTAATAAAGTATCTATCTATCTATCTATCTATCTATCTATCTATCTATCTATCTATCTATCTATCTATCTATCTATCTATCTATCTATGGTCATACCATCTAACCTTCTGAACAGGTCATCCACCTGAAGCTCTAAGCATGGTTGGGCCCAGCCAGGACTTGGACGGGAGACCATTTAGAAAAATCTTGGGTTGCTGCTGGAAGAAGCATTGGTGAGGGCAGCAAGGGGTGCTTACCCTGTGGTGTGAGTGGACCGCAATGCCCTAGTACAGGGACAGAGATGCTGTGTGGTACAAATGGTACTATCCTTCAGATGAGATACAAAACTGTATTTATTTTGTGGCTTTACAAACTTGCTAATTAAATGGGGTTCACCAGGTCAGGCGCAAAATCTTTATCTTTGTTTTCTCTTGTTATTACAGTGGCATTATTGGCAGGATTGGGACTGGAAGTGAGTGATCCAATGGACCTTGCAACAATAGTGGCAGCTCTGAGTGAGCAGTTCCAGACCCTTCAGGTTCAGATCATAACACAGGGTGCTGGGAAGTGTGGAGTTTCTTCCAGAAGCGGAAGTGGTGTCATTGTTCATCAAGACCGGCGGCCATCATTTTTGAGAGCAAAAGAGGGAAAACTGTAAATGACAGTGCCATCCAGTGTCTTGGAGTGGAATTTCAACTAACATAAAAGCCCTGATGATGTGTGTGACAACGGTCAGTTAATTGGGGAATTGACTCTCTTAGAGTGTAAGTGTGTGTGTGAGTGGGTTCTCTGATGGTATCCCTGACCCTGAATTGTAACACAGAGGCCTTAGAATGTTATGTTTCATGCCTGTGTTTGGTCAGCATGTTCTCTTTGTGCCTTTTTGAGGACTGATTTAGACCATTTATGTTGGTCAGAAGGCCCAGTGGGGGGCTGGATGGTCTCATGACCTTGGAACCCCTGCACATTTTGCTTTTCTTCTCTAGTCTATCTGGAGTTTTTTTTTTGCTTGTTTTTTCTGTCCTCCTGACCAATGAAGATGGCTTTACTCTTTGTTACTAATCTGATTTTTTTTTTTATAAACTTTTCTTTCTTCGTCTTGTAAAGCACTTTGAGCTACACTGTTTGTATGAATATGTGCTATATAAATAAATGTTGTTGTTTTGTGTATTTTTCTTTAGGCATCCAAAGACGTGCCAGTTCTATTTATTGGTCTCTGAGGGAGTGCTGATGTGTATTAATGTGCTCTTTGACGGACCACCACCCTGTCCAAGGTTGTTCCTCTATGGCATTCACAAATGCAGGAACAGGCTCTACAATAACATAGCAGAAAGTGTAAATTAATATAACAAGGCAAAACATAATGCCACACTGGATTAGTAGAAAAATAGTGTTCAAATAATCAGTTAATCATTTTCTCATACAATTCCTTTTATGACAATGAAACAATGTACATGTATTTCAAATTAACACAGAAAATCCTTCAATAAATGTTCATTTAAAAGGCAAAAGCAAATAGATGAATTTATTTGTAACCGGGTTACAGACAACTCTATCCAGCAGGGGGTGCATGTTCCCTGGAAAGAGGTTCATTAGAGATTTCAGCCTTTATTAAACCCATATACAGTATGTATATATATATATATATATATGAGATTTTCTTGGTGATAATTTCAACTCCCGCGAGAGATAATTTCAGGTCCTATGAGGCGAGACTTTTTGCCAAGAGATTTTGACAAGTCCCGCCCTCCTCTCAAACATTGACAACCACGTCCACGGTCCACTCACTTCTCATTCGTATGAATGCTGTTGGCAGAAACAGTTCCTGTGCTCTCAGCTCCAAGCGGGGTCGGAAATAAAAGACAAAGAGTAGAAGACAAAGTAGAACATCGTAAAGAGGTTCAAAAACGTTGTCGTGATACACATGCAGAGCAGGTTAGAGATTATGAAAGTACTAAAATGCGAAAGTCTCAAAAAACTGTAAGTAAAGATCACATTTGCACAAACAAATGGAAATTATTCCTCGGTGAAATAACGGAACAGCGAAAAGAGATCAAATATATGGACATAGGTGATATGAAAGACGTATGTAGATATTGTTCGGCCTTAAAGATTTAAAGTTGGAGACTTGTAGATCGTCTATTTCGTGTTGCCATCAGGAAAAAGTAGCGTTTCTTTCCAATGAAGAGGCATATCCATGAGAAGTTAAAGATTTGTTGTTTGGTGAAAGTGAAATCTACATACGTGAGTGGCAGAGACGCAAAGTGGCTGGATAGCAAAGCGAGCAGGGGGCAGAGCCCCCTAGTGTATATATGTATATATATATATATATTGTGAACGTGGCCCGGACACACACAGACGGACAACATAGTTCCACCCAACACACGTTTATTTGTACAATATTTACAAATTAGTGCAGTCACAAAGACCCCAGTCCATTGGTCACACTGCTTCCAACAGCCCGGCTGGACAAGTCTTCAGCCCCACCCAGAAGAGCAATCAGGACCAGGTGGTCAATCACCGGAGGAGTGGCGGTAAAGAAAGGAAAGGTTGTTGCTGTGTGGTGGAGTTGTGCTTTGGGACTGTGTATTGCCTGTGGGTCACGGGGAAGACGTGCACCCACGGGTGAAGAAAAATAAAAGTTTGTTTATTTTTATATGTGCCTCCATGTCCATCTGTGTTGAGTCAAGCGCCTATATAGCGCCTTTGTTACAATATATAAGAATTTATATATTATGGGGGATGCCGGTCGGATCGCCTTTACCATGGAAGGACTGGGAGAGACACAGCTTGGAGCTTGGAAACTCAATCCTGCTGGAGCCCGTGCCCACCACCAGGGGGTGCCTAGACTCGGAAGTGCTGCCAGAAGAGGATCCAGGTGCACTGGGAATACTTCCAGGTGTCTATGCAGCATTTCTGCCTCACTCACTCTTTCGAGTCCAAGGAGCCAGAGTAGGGAGGTCGAGGACAACGCCTGCTGGGAAAGTTGTGGAGGTGGCAGAGAAGAGAACAGAGAAAGAAAAAGAGAGAGAAGGGACTGAGCCGTACTTGTTGGTGATTTGCGCACTGTGTGCTGAAAAAGGCAAGAAAACAAATAAAAGCGTGCTGCTTTTGCACTTGTGTGGGTTGGCTGTCTTTGTCCAGGTTCGGTGAGCAGTACGGCCCCTGTTTATTCCACAATATACATATACACACACATATTGTTCCCTAGTGGTTTGTTTGGCAGTGATCGAAAGAATCAGTAACACTAATGGAAGATTATACTTGCTTGTTTCATATTGGCTTAACACTCACAATGATATAATGGTCAAAGGAGAGCTATACTTGCAGTTGGAGTTTCCTGCGATCGGCCCTTGTCCAGTCTTTCACAGAGAGTGTGGGAATGCATTGTGTCCTAGGGTACGGGCAGGAGCGATGTCTTCCATCCATCCATAGGTAAGCCCTGGCGTTCCATGCAGTTGTTTGATTTTTAGACCTTTTCTTTGAACATGCCACCTCCAAACACGGGCACAATTGGTTTGCTGACAAGCATGATTAGGTGACTGTAGAGGTTGCTTGCTTGGGAAACCTTGAACCCTTGCTGACCCTGACAACCCTGGCCATATTCAGCACCATGTAGCACTTGACTCATCTTGTCTCCCTGTCATATTCACCCCATCAATTAGATATTCATTGTAAATAAATTACGTATGTGTATGAATAACCTTTATAGATCACAGAGGCACACTTAAAACCTTTGCTTACACCAACACAGTCCTTAACAGCCAGCTCTTTAATGGCTGGATTTAGATAAATACGTCTCTTGGGTGGGGGCTCAATCTTGTTTTGCCTTTTTTTTTTGAACTTCTATTTTTCCTTTTGTTGTGTTGCGCCCTCCCCTGCAATAACCTATCGTCTATGGGAGAGGAGTGGAAGCTTTAGACTTCGACAGAAATTTCAATCTCTGGATTTCGATGGATCTTGACGTTTCAGGGTCCCCTGATACCGAAAACATTGATATCTCAATAATGGGTGTCTGTCTACCTGTGTGTGTGTGTGTGTCACAGTTTCTAGAGCTAATACAGCTGGACGGAAAAATACCAAACTCAAACCTTAAAGCTGTTATGAGATGACGATGCACTGATTAGTTTTTGAGCCAAATTGTGCAAGAGAAAGAGACACTCTAGAGGAACCCTCAAATACTGTAATTCTGCAATTAATTATGAACTCTTCTCATCAATTGCTATCGTAATGACCTATTTTATCAGAAAGATCAGTGACAGAGCGGTAAATAATTACTGAAATGTCATAGAATAGTACAGATGGTTCCTAAGGCGCAAAGCCTACAGACACTCACGTCTTAATGCTTTTATCTTTTGAAGTTCTTTTTCTGTTTGCGTAGTATGCCATTGCCATGTTCTACTTTTTGAAAACAAACTAAAATGGTATTTAAAAAACAGATATCTTTATATGCCCTGGAGAATAAACTGATCTCCTAGCAGCTTGTAAAGGCAAATCAAAAATACCCAAGGAATATAAATCAATGTATTAACCCCGATCAGCACAGATTTATTACCCCAACAGCACTCAGTGCTATCTGGCTTTAAAAGTGTCATATAATAATGAAATAAAATACACCCTGCAGCATGGAGTGAGTTTTGTGGTGCACTGCCGTGCTCGTCTTGTGACCTCTCCTGCCAGTCCTGTCCCATTGACTCTACCGGCACGCATGCAGCTCAGTAGCACCATCTGCTGGCTAAATGCAGCATTTCTTCAGCCTGTCACACAGGACTCGCCTGCTACAGACGCCGCGGCTGTTGTGTGTAAACAGCTGGACTGCGGACTAGCAGCTGTGCGGCTTTTCAGTGTACATTCTGGGAGTGGAACAGGATGAATCCGGTACAATGGAATCTAAAGCGTGTTGTCGTCTGCCTTGTTTGCTTTGTAAATAGCTCTGAAAGGTGCTATATAGCGCCGGGACTGGTTGATTTACTGTGGGAATCCAGCTTGTAATGCTGAGGCAAACAGAAGGCACAGTACTGACAGTTCATGTTTAGAAATGAGAAAAACTTGGATTTCTATAATTTGGATTTTAATTTACAAATTATAAGTTGGATTTGTGTAACATTTTACAAATGTGATAATGTTCCAAATTCCTAATTAGGAATGACAGAAATTTGGATTTCTATAATAAGCGTGCTGATCAGAAGTGGAATAAATCAGACACAGTTGTTCATTTTTTCCATTTGGGCTTTTTAAATTCCTGACTCCACATTTGGGCAAACAGGGCCGCAGCTCCACTGCTTAAATGAACCCACCTTCATCACACAAAGCGGCTCACTTCTGCTGAGCACCCGACTCCAGGGATTAACAACGATGCCCAAAACTGCCATCCACCTCTTTCACTAATACGCTGGCAGGTCATATATAACTGTGTATGCTCTAATCATTTGCAACTAATAAACTTTGTAAAAGGAAGGATTGATAGAAGCTTGATTAGTCATTTGTAAGTCCATTCATCCATTTTCTAACCCGCTGAATCCGAATACAGGGTCACGGGGGTCTGCTGGAGCCAATCTCAGCCAACACAGGGCACAAGGCAGGAACCAATCCAGGGCAGGGTGCCAACCCACTGCAGCATTTGTAAGTCTGGTCCTGAAACACATGCTTTAGGCCAGGGGTTCTCAAAGTTGGTCCTGAAAGACCACTGTGGCTGCAGGTTTTCATTCTAACCCTTTTTTTTTTAATGAGTGCCCTGTTTGTACTGCTAATTAACGTCTTGTGAGTTCACTTAAATTGAATTGCTTTTTTAAGATTTCTTCATCATTCCTCTGAATTGCTTCATTTCTTTCCTTAAATGGCACCCAAACTGAAATGAAATGCGAAGTGAGGGCAGCCAACAGAAGACCAACTAAGTCAGGGCCTCCACCGCTAACCAATTTCACTCCAACCAGCAGCTTAATGAGATGCTAATTCTTGTTGTTAATTAAACCCGTTCTTTAATTCCGTGGCTTGTTGCTGCTCTCATGGTGCATTAGCAGACATTTCTGAAATTGCTAGTTTTCTATTTCTAAGAGCAGAATTAAAATGTTTTGGGGTCCTGAGACCTTCATCGTTCTTTATTTTCAGATACTGTATGATGGACACCAGTTGTTTTGGCTCATTTTGTATCTCTTTATTGTTTGGCTGCTAATTAAGGAAAAAAGAAACAGTTAAGGGGTCTGAGTCTTCAAGAGCAAGTCAATTAAAATGAGTTCAAAAGAAGTGAATTAGCAGCAAAAACAGGTCACTCATTAAGAAAAGGGTTAGAATGAAAACCTGCAACCAGGACCGGAGTTGGCGTCCCCTGCTTTAGACCAGGGATTCTCAAAGTCGGTCCTGGGGGGCCCACTGTGGCTTCAGGTTTTTGCTTCAACCAGATTCATAATCAGAGACAACGCCTGATAGCACTGATCTCAATTAATTAGCTGGCGTTTTTTTTCTCTCTTCTCTTATTCTACATTAAGAAAGCACAGCAGCATGATTTTTATATTTATAAGACATTTAGAAATATTTCAATTTTCGCTATATTCCTGAAAAACAGTTTTTACTTTGTCATTCTGGGGTATGGAGTGCTGTTTGATGAGAGAAAAAAATAAACAATTTTAGCATAACATTGCAACATAACATAAAAAATGTAAAGGGGTCTAAATACTTTCTGAAGGTTCTGGAGTACTAGGATGTTTATCGTGTTAGCCATTATGGATGTAGTGAGAAGTCAAGAAGAATGACACCTTTTACTGGCTAACTAAAAAGATTACAGTATGCAAGCTCAGGACGCTTCTTTGTCTATAACAAATTTGAGTTCATTTATTTCACTTATTGAGTCAATTAAATTACTGTACAGTATTACAGTTTTTATTGCAAATTTTCCCCTGCAAATGTTATCAGATTACAAAACCTTACATTTTATAAATGGCATAGTGAGAGCACAAGTAATATAATTGTGTGATATTCATTAATTTCTGACAATTTTTCAGAATACAATGAGAAAAGTTAATTGTGTTTAATAGTTGATTGTAACATCGTAAATTCAAAATTGTTGTTTTGTGTCCCACTCCTACCTGTAGAGCTGCTTCAGTTCGGTCACATTTAGAAGATTTTCTTTGCCCGTCACTCCTGTTAGTCCCCCACCACAACATCCTGTGATGCTAAGGTCTGGACCTTCACTGAGGGACTCCCAAACCTGGTGATTTTTTCTCATTTTTTTTCTTCAGACATCCTGATGTGGACATACTTATGCTTTCTGGATGTTTCTATTGCTGCAAAGACCCTTTTGTGCTTCAACTTCAGTTCTTTGATCCACAGTAGAATTGATGGTCCCTTCAAGGATGACAAATAATTCATATTGCGATACAGAAGAGTATCCATGAATCATGACACTATAATCTCCACATAAGAACCCTTTAGAGTGATGGTTGTAATAATGCTGATGTGTTAGTATTTTTTCCAGACATACAAAAGCCCAAGTGAATCTTTGACATCTGTCCGCAGAATATTTTCTAAGAGCTGATAAGGACCACCCTGGTGCATTATGATAACCCTGAATTGAGCAATTGCTTCTGTCCTTCTAAGTCTACCATGGGTCCTATATTTGAACTGTCTCATGGTGAGGTGATGAACATTAACCCAAGAAGAGTAAGGTCTACAGATCCCTGTAGATGATGTTCAATTGTTCCTCTGGACTTTATGGAAAATGCCATGCTTTGCTCTTAGAAAAGATTTTGGCAAAATCATTAATACTGACATGTGCCCCAAACCTTCTCCATTTGAACAATGTAGGATTTCTGGAAATTACATAGCCTTAGGAATGAATTAGTGGTACTTCCCAGAAAGACTGATACTGGGAGGTTTCAAGGAGTGCTTTTAAATAGTGGCATGATGGTGCCAGTAGTACGTGCAAGATGAAAACCTAACTTTCATGATGAAGGCCAAAAGTGAACAAAGCGTCAGAGCTGCCCTAAATCTGGCCTGATTCCTTACCAAAGTCTTCAGGCTGCTTCACAATTGATATTCTAACTCATGTCACTGTAAAAGTCCCATATGTTTTATTGTTATAAAGGTACACTAAAAGAAAGCATGAAATTGATTACCTGTTCTTAAACCTAAAATATTTTTTATGGATTCTAACCTTGCATGACTTCTTTCATTTCACGCATAGATTATGTTACCACAGTATGCTCAACCTAAAGTGGCAAAAGGCACAATAAGGAAGACAACAACTTTTCTTGAAAGTGCGCCAGTTCTACTAACTATTTATCCTTTCCAGCAAATAAATGATTTAAAATGACAGTCTGTTTTGCAAACAATTTGATTGGATTAATATGAAAATAATTTTAACAATCAGAATAAGTATCTTAGAATGTATTCACTCTGATTAGCACGTGCCCATTTGGCCCAGAGATGATTTCAAAGGAGCTTGGTATTCAAACATCCTCCACTCAGAGTCAATATCATTTTAAAAAGGAGAAATTTACATCAAATATTTCTAGAGTTAAATAAAACTAAAAAATCCCCAAGCATAGTGCACAATATGTCATGCCATCAGTGAAGAAGACTCCAAACTTGACTGCTGGCAAACTAGAGGTCTTCTCTTTGGCTCAGACCAATTGGACAGCTCACACCTGTGCCTTTCAGCCCACAGTAGCCATTAGGCACTTTGTGAAGATATTGCTGGTGATAATCCTCCGCATAATAAAATTCTGGCGCTTCCTTGATCTCTGTGGTGATGGTGCCAAGCTTCTTCTCATTCAGCATCTTTAAAAGAGATGAAAAAGAACAAGATAATGGACGAGGATGAAGAGAGGCTTCTGTCTTCCTTTAGTGAACCACTTACTATTGATGGCACAGCAGGTCAGCTACCAAAAATGATTACATTAAAATTATATTTGGCATGTACTGAATAGAAAGGTACTCATACGACATGTGGGATCACTAGAGAGCAATGCACAGACCCTGGACTGCTTTGCGCTTATATCTGCACTAACAGTTGTTGAAGACCCATCTCCTACCCTCATTTACCATTAATCTTGGTCTTATTTATCTTTAATTCAAAAAGACAGTCCCATGTGTCTATTTAACAATATTTTAGCAAAACAATGTCTGTGATTTGCATGCTTTGAGTATACAAAAAGATAACTGACATGTAGATTGCATGACATGAGTGACGTGAGATTTTTGTTTTTCTATCTCCTTGGACATTTTTCACATTGTTTGTCATTGTACAGCATCGGTCACTTTTGGCTTATAATGCAACAAACTTTTTTATCTCCATTCCGCAGGAAAACGTGGGATTTGAAATTTTTCTTGCCGATCTTGGTGAGCGTAGCAAGCAGGGGGCAGAGTCCCCTAGTCTTCATTAACAAAAACACAAGCAAGCTGGGGAAAAGTTACGAAAAAATTAATTAAAAATTAATTAAGCAGCTCTATCAAAACAACAACCCTACAACATACTGTACGTCACTACACCAATGCAAGGACATGTAAGTATTTTTCTTTATGCCATGTCTTACCTTACCCAATGTGTTCTAGTTACTGGAATAAATCTGTTTCTTTAACCTGGCATTTGATATCACAGACGCAGAATGACACCACAGGTAACAGGAATGGAGATTAGTGAGCTGTTCAAACAAATTATAAGGCTGTTGGAGTCAATGGCCTGTTCTTGCCACAATTGTTCTCATGCATTAAATAAGAGAAATTCAAAAGGAAAGCTGAATGCCAGCAGCCACTTGAAAGTTGCCAGTAAGATGAAGACAACAAGTAGAAAGAAACTGAGCTGTCTGAAATGTAGAATCCATTATGGATGATCTGTATACTCCACTTTTATTAGTTTTGTTGATTCTCCATAATGTCACATCTTAACAGAGCTTGATGTAAGCTCGTATTTCCTTCTATTACCTCTACAAGGAATAGAGTTGTTCTACCACTTGTCATCTCAGAGCATTACAATGAAATAGAAACATGGAGCATCATGGAGTCTGTGGAGAGTGGGTTGTTGTGCCCTTAACCTGAACTCCTTCCATTCTGTGGCACTGCTGTTAGTAAAATGAAGCTCAGGAGTTTTCTTCTTTGTCAGTTCTCTCAGAAAATACTTATTAAGCAGCTTCAGGGCAAAGAGCTCTTTATATAAAATCACATACTGTACTTATAAACTTCAGTGTCATACAAAGAGAGACTGCTAGGAACGGGACATCTACCTTCAGCTGTTGTCTCTTTTATGATTCCTGATACTCTTGACTTTCATATAAACCTCACAATAATGACCACAGTAGTTTTTTACCCTTTACATGTGAAATCCAAAAAATGCAACAGTTTGTTTGCCGTACATGCATCAAATGTTATTTGCTTAATATTTTTCATGTTTCCTCGAAATAAGTAACAGCACAAATACAGCACAGGAACAGTTCAACTTTGATAATTAAGCTATGTGCTATTCTTTGAACAGCCACAAGGCGGCAAGAAAGTGTTTACAATCAGGATAACCATAAGGCCATTGCTGCTTAAAACATTGTACAAATTGTGCAATAGATCAGTCATCCGTTTAATTCATCTTTGGAACCTGTTTATCAAGAGCACGGTTGCAGGGAAGCTGGGTCCTATCCCAGCAAGCATCAGGTGCAAGGCAGGAAACAAGCCCTGGACGGAGCATCAGTCCATCACAGAGTGAACACACTCACACACAAGTCGGTGTCAATTTAGCAACGCCAGTCCACCTAGCCTGCATGGCTTTGGACTGAGGAACGAAATCAGATCTTCTGGAGGAAACCACTGCAGACAGAGGGTGAGCAGCACACTTCATGCCGAGAGCACCTGGGATGTGAACCCTGGTCTCCTTACTGCAAGGTAGTAGCACTGCCACTTCACTGCAAGCTTTGTCATCTGTTGCTATCTGCCGACTAACTGCAATCAATGCAGTGGCTTTATTAGAGCACAGTTTACATGTAACAGACGCTGATTTTCGTTTTCTGCATAGGAGTCAGCTAAAGGGTCTAAATGAGAGTAATTCCACGTCGGACCAGGGGGTGGCGGAGTGCACTGACCTTTTTTCTCACTTTCCTGCAGACCGTTCATGGGAAATTCCTGTTCCGGCCCTTTTGATGACGTCACGTCTGGGTCTGAGCCTATGGAAGAGGACCCTTCCGCTTCCGCCCTCGATGACTTCACTTCCTTTTCTGGCCTTTAAAGCCATCATATTTGAGTAACATCATCAGTTCTGTTTTGGACTCTGTTCTGAGCACACCAATGCTAGCAATTTAAACATTTGCAGCTAAGAAATATTATATGGGTGGCTGCCCCAAACCTTTTTATGACTCTTGTGTCTGCTTTTTGTGACAACAGTAACAATAACTTGTACAGTTTCCCAATTTTAACTGTTTAGATGATGCAAAAAATCTAATGGTGGTTTGAACTTTTCAGACAAACTGATATTTAGAATTTGGGAGCTTCTCGAATTGTTTAAGGATTCCAACAGGATAATAAACAGTGTGCTGGGCATCCATTGATGTTGTGTTGCTCTAAACCCAACCAGTTTGTTGTAAATGATTAAAACTAATATGGCGTAATAGCAAATTTAAAGCTTTGCATTTATTAGACTACAAGTATTAGACAGTTGTAAATATGAATATATATGTTTTCAAATTACCAATAACTTCTTTTGTCTTTGCCTCCTCTTTTCAGTAATTCCAAGTTTATCTCTTTTAGATTTTGTCACATCTATTCAAAATTTGCCCTAACAAAGTTTAAGTTAACAATTTTAATGTTTGCATCCTCACTCTTCCAAAGTACAGAGAATTGTATTTTATTATGGTCCCTTGACCCAAGCAGTTCTATCCTGATTATTACAAAATACAAAATCTAGACAGGCTTCACCCCACATTGGTGCTTTAACATACGGAGTTTATTTTCCTCTCCAGTCTGATTATCTGATCGTCTGATCATAGCATATGTTATTAAACTGGACATCAGGTTTTACCATTTTAACTATTACAAATTAGGGATTCTTCCATTTTACATCTTTCATAGCTTTTATTACTTATAAAGCACATTACAACTAATAAATTAAGCTACACTTATGTGTGAAAATGGGCTATATAAATAAAAGTTGTTGTTGCTGCTACCTAGTGAAAACACTATACAACAGTGGAATAAGCAACAACAACATTCATTTCTGTAGCACATTTTCATGCAAAGGATGTAGCTGAACGTGCTTTACAAGATGTCAAATAAAACCTAACAGAAAAGAAAAACAAATTAGAAAAAGACAAAATAAGAATGAAAAAAGTGACATACCAAAAATAATAGATAAGAATAAATCAATACACTGTGGGGGATGACCGGCATCCTTACCCAACTGGGATGCCCTCTACCTCCCCCGGATCGCTAGATGGCAGCCCTCCTTGGTTGCAACAGTGCCTTGGATTCCTACAGGGCATCATGGGACATGGAGTTCTTTGGCTCAGCCCTGTTGGGTTCCGTGGGTTTCGCCAGGGGGTGCTGCAGGGTCTGGGGAGCTCTACTTTATGGGGCTCCAATCTCACTTGGAAGTGCTTTCAGACCACGTGTATAGAAGACAATATATACTCCCAGGTGGTGCATAAAAGGAGTTGCCTGCCTCACATTGAAGAGACAGAATCTGGGGGAAGGCGGAGGAGGCAGTGACCAGTGACAGAGACAGAAGAAAGAAAAGAATTATGCTGTATGGTGCTTGTGCAGGCCGGCAGCACTCACTCCAATCATCATGAAGTGTTTTGAGAGAGTGCTGCTGGCCCACATTTACAGCATCATACCGGACACTCTGGACCCCCTGTAGTATACCTACCGGCCTAACAGGCCCACCTCAGAAGCCATCGCGGGCACACTACATTATTCCCTCTCCCATCTGGAGAACAAAGACTCCTACATCAGGATGCTCGTTGTTGACTACAGCTCTGCCTTTAACATGATAATCCCCCATAAATTGTCTGCACTTGGCCTGCACCCCATCCTCTGTCACTGGCTCCTAGACTTTCTGACTGGCTGGCCCCAGTCTGTCAGGATTGGTAATAGGACTTCAGCCACCATTATCACATACACAGGCACCCCACAGGGATGCATCCTCAGCCCCATCCTCTACACCCTGTTCACCCACGACTGTGTCGCCTCCCACAAAGATAACATCATCCTAAAATTTGCAGATGACACCACAGTGATAGGATGCATCACTGGTGGGGATAAGGTGGCCTACAGGAAGGAAGTGGACAGTCTGGCATCATGGTGTGAGGACAACAACCTCACCCTCAACACAGGCAAGACGAAGAAGATGATAGTAGACACGAGGAAGAAGAGGAGACCTCATCAGCCACTGTTCATCAGAGGGCTTGAAGTGGAAAAGGTTAGAAGCAGCTGGGCATCTACATCAGTGAGGACCTCACTTGGACACTTAACACCACACAGCTGGTCAAGAGGGCCCAGCACCGGCTGTATTTTCTGAGGAGGCTGAGGAAGCTTGGTATGTTGACTAAGATCCTCTGTAACTTTTACAGCTGCATTGTTGAGAGCATCTTGACCAGCTGCATCACCGTGTGGTACGGCAACACTACTGCTATGGACCACAAACGCCTGCAGAGAGTGGTAAAGACTGCTGAGAAGATCACCAGGACCCCACTGCCCTCTCTGCAGAGCATCTACAACTGCAGAGTCCGAAGGAGAAGTTCCTCGATCCTCAGGGTGGGACCCCAGGGACCCCACCCACCCCTAACATAAACTGTTCACACTTCTACCCTCAGGCAGGAGGTATAGAAATATGAAATGCAGGACTTCCAGGCTAAAGAACTCTTTCTTTCCCCAAGGCCATTAGACTCCTAAATAACTAATTGGAGTTTATAACCCTGGTTCACCTTATTCTATCTACCTCACACAACTGTATTTGACTTGTCCATCACACACCTACCTGCACAATTACACTTTATATTTCTATTCTGTTTTTATACTTTATGCTGCCTCTTTTACTTATTATCTATCTGCTACTTATTATTTATGTTTATCTGTATACGTTGGTTTTGGTATTTGGTGTGGACAGCAAAGAAAAAGAATTTCATAGTACAGGGAAACGTGTTTAACTTATTGTGCACATGACAATAAACTTTGAACTTGAACTTGTGCATACTTGTGAGTTTCTCACAATAAAAGACTCTGCTTTTTATTTTTGTGTCCAAGCCTGCTTTTGTTGTGTGTTTGGTGTGCAAAACGCAATTACGTAACATAGATATACACATAACAGAAAAGAAGAGTCCTTAGGCGCACACACATACACACACACACAAAAACAGATAGATAGATAGATAGATAGATAGATAGATAGATAGATAGATAGATAGATAGATAGATAGATAGATAGATAGATAGATATGTAAGGCACTACATAATAGATAGATAGATAGATAGATAGATAGATAGATAGATAGATAGATAGATAGATATGTAAGGCACTACATAATAGATAGATAGATAGATAGATAGATAGATAGATAGATAGATAGATAGATAGATAGATAGATATGTAAGGCACTACATAATAGATAGATAGATAGATAGATAGATAGATAGATAGATAGATAGATAGATAGATAGATAGATGGATGGATAGATAGATATCCATAAAGGGAGAAATGAATCACATATCTTAAAAAAGTTTTTTACTCTTGAGCATTCAACATCTATCAGGTATCATCATCAGAGAAAAATGATTAGACATATAGGAATCAAAGGCAATATATAGCAAATGAGGAAGGAAGGTAGTGGGTGTTATTCTTAAAGTCACAATGCTGTCAGAAGGAAAGATCCCTGGTCTCTGATATATGCACATACCAATTCAACCGGGCACACGTTTGACTGGGACACAGTGCAAGTGAGATTCAAGGCAAACAGTAAGAGTTCCAGAGAGCTGGCTGAATTGTGACTATCAAATGAAAATGCCATTAAGAGACATTTGGACATGAACCCAGCATAAGCAGTCTTAAAAGGAATAATATCTAAATAATAAAAAAAGACTTTAAGACTAACACCATCTGAACCTCACCTTACTAATCCAGTCTTTTTATACCAAACTACCCCCTCTTCCTCATTTGTCTCTATGTCTAATCATTTTCCACTAATGATGATACCTGATAAGTGACGAAAGCTCAGGAATAAAAGACTATTTTAAGATACGTGATTCAAGTAAAGTAGAGGTTAAAAAACAAACTAAAATAAAGATCAATCCAATACAAAGTAACAAAAATTATTCTATATATTCATGGAACAATACTGGTTTGATTCCCAAACCTCACCACAAGGCACCATGCCCACTTCTTATATTTGTTAAAGTTGACCAAACAAACAAAACAGGTGCGCTAATTCTACTATGTGGAATTCCAGATATGGCAAAACAGTGAGTGAAGCCCCCCAAAAAAGCCCTCAAAAGAAAGGCTAGGACCCTCCTTAATATGCCCTGAAATGGTCTCACCTATGTCAGATTTTCCCAATTACTCTACTAGCAGGTGGCTTCGGCCTACACAGACCAAAAGTTTAAAAATACTAGAAATGCTGTACAACAGAGAGAAACTAACTAAAAAAAATATTTACAATAGAAAAACGTTTATTAACAGAACAGAAAAATATATAAAAAAGGCTCAAAAAATAGCAAAAAGGTCAAGCAAACAAGCCCCAATATATGATCCAGCAGCAGAAATCCAATAAACAAAGAAAAATAATAATCACAATCAGGGCCGTCTTAACGCATGGGCACGCTGGGCAGTTGCCCGGGGGCCCCATGCTAATCTATGTATGTTGTGACCTGCTGAGTGGCTGTGTAGGTAGGGGCCCCAGTGCACTGCTTTACCTGGGGGACTATAATGCTGTTAAGATGGCCTTGATCACAATGCCAGCAAACACAAATGAAAAAACAATACTTACAAACAACTCCACTGCAAACTCAATGCCCCACTGCTGAGACTGTCTTTCCTGGCTCAATAAATACTGAGGGGCGTCTCTCCAACAGAATCATCTCTCCTTGAGGTATCAACCACAAACCGGAAAGAATGGACATAATATGAAAATGACATTACGGAATTACTAAATCATCGACAAACATAACTGGAATTGCATAAAAATATGAAAAATAATTCAAAAATAACAACAAGAAGAGAAGACACGAAGAGATCCTGTGTTTGGTGTACACGAGTGCTGTAAACAGTAACAAAGACAAGGAAATCATCATGGACCTCAGAAGACTGATAGGCAGTAGTCACAATCCTATCCACATCAATGAGACTGAGGCAGAGCAAGTCCACAGCTTCAAGTTCCTAGATGTCCACATGACGGGTGACCTGCCTTGCTCCCTTCACACCTAACCTCTTTGTGAAGGAAGCCCAGCAGCAGCTGTATGTTCTGTGGAAACTTAAAAGTGTTAACCTGTCTCATTAACTCCTCATTTAACTTGTATAGGTGATCAATTGAGAGCATACTGACAAACTGTGTAACAGTATAGATCAGCAGTTGCTCCAAGTCTAATCAAAAATCATGCAGCAAGTAGTAAAAACTGCCCAGTGCATCATTGGCACTTAGTTACCAACCATACAGGGCACCTACAAAGCCACTGCTTGTAGAGATCCCTTAACATCATCAGGAACATACTGTACTTCCTCAGAACACATAGTACTTGTTTCATCGTATCTGTTCCTGCACAGTTACAATGACAATGAACTGACTTGAATTGCATTGAATTGAATTGAACTGAAAGGAATTAAATCGAAAACAGCAAATAAATATAAGCCAAGAAATGAACTCATGCTGTAAAATAACAGCTAGTGGTGCAGATTCACAAAAAACTGGAGGCACAGGATGGTAACTGCAAATACTGGGGTGTGTAATGGACAACCGGGACTCTTACCCAGATGGGATGCCTTCTTAAGGGATGGACCTGGAAAAAAAGCTTGCACGGGGCAGTACCTCCCCCGGGACCACAGAGGGCAGTCTCCTTGGCTTGCTACGGTGGCACATGGGGAACTGTTGAGCCCTTCTCTGCAGGACTGTCATCACCCGGAAAGAGATTACGGGACACGTCAGGTACTTCCGGGTGCTCTATAAAAGGAGCCGCCTCACTCCGTTCAGAAAGCCAAAGTCAGGAGGAAGAGGACAAAGCCTGAGGGAGGAGTGGAGGTGGAAGAAAGAGAGAGGTGGAGAGAAGGTAAAGTGCTGTGTGCTTTATTGTGTTGGACTGTGCTTCATTGTGCTTTGTACTGTGCATTGATGGTGGTGGTGTACAAGGGGAAAGCGTTTCCCACATCAAGAAAGATTTGTGTGTATTGCTGGACTTGTGCCTGTGTCTGCTTGTGTCGGGTGTTGGGGAACTGGAGCCCCCTGGTGGCCACAGGTACCACAAGTAAAGGTTTGGAAATGGCTAAGTTAACACTGATAAACACAAAATCATAGGTTAGCATGAACAAGACAAGCACTTTTACACTAAATCAGATTTTCAAGATGGTGATATTTAAGGCATCATAAGCAAGTATGAGGAAACAGTGAAAGCTAAAGGCAGCTCTGATGAATCAAGGTTAAAGGTCACTTCCAAAGGGAGGGCAAGTAAATTCACTGAGGTGCTTACTCAGCATCTGGTATTCATCTGGATCCACCATACACACTTTGGCTGTGCAAAGATGTATTAAAAGAAATGGTCTTGTACAGTGTGCAACAGCTAAGAAACCATTCATCAGGAACTACAACAAGCAGCAGAGATTGTGGTACACGAAAAGACCATAAATCATGGAGTGACAACCAGTGGCAGGAAGTCTTATGCAGTAATAAGTCTTTATATGAAACTTGTAGTTCACAAAGACAGAAGTAGTAGCCAGAAGAAGAAGAGAAGTTGGTAAAAAAAATAGGTCAATGCCTTTCTACTACTTTCTGTGAAGCACAGAGGTAGTCTTTTGTGGTTTAGGGGTTCATTTCAGCCAGTGGTGTAATGGGATTTGGCCAAAACAGATCGAATGAAAACTGCTAAGAAATATTAGAAGATCTGAATTCATCAGGGGAAACAACCTTCATCCTTCAGCCCAATAAACAACTCCAAACAGACACAATTAAGACCTACTTGGAATGGAAGTCTGCAGATGGAACACTGACAGCATCAGAACATCCACATCATAATAAATGGAGGAGTTAATGGCATATCTTACGTGAAGCTTGGAGGACTAAACAACAGGACTACTTGAAAAATATTATACAGAAGTGCAGCAAAGTGAATTGCTGCAATTTTACATTCTAAAGGCAGCAATACATGATAATGACATGTTTGTCCTGTTTTGTCACATTACAACCTGGAATTAAAATGGATTTTATGTAATGGACTTAAAAATATAGTTCAAATTGTTGAAGTGGAATGAAAATAAGGGTGATGGCGCACTGGGTAGTTAGGAGACCCGGGTTCGCTTCCCTGGTCCTCCCTGCGTGGAGTTATCATGTTCTCCCCGTGTCTGCGTGGGTTCCTCCAGGTTCTTCGGTTTCCTCCCACAGTCCAAAGACATGCAGGTTAGGTGGATTGGCGTTTCTAAATTGGCACTAGTGTATGCTTGGTGTGTGTGTGTATATGTGTGTCCTGCGGTGGGTTGGAGCCCTGCCCGGGATTGGTTCCTGCCTTGAGCCCTGTGTTGGCTGGGATTGGCTCCAGCAGACCCCTGTGACCCTGTGTTTGGATTCAGCGGGTTGGAAAATGGATGGATGGATGGATGAATGAAAATAAAATATCTTGTCTTATATATAAACGTCTGTTTGTTTGGCCCGGAGAGCAAGGCTACAGCATGAAGCCCAAAGAGAAGAAAGATGTACAAGGCTTCAGCATGAAGCTGAAAGAAGACTCCATCGCCTAAGTAAAACTGCTGAGGACAAACGAGAAAGAAACTTACTTAGCCACTGATAGACAAGGGGGGCGAGCACGTCCACAAAACCTAACTGCCAACTCTGCATTTCAATGTTTTTTCTGATGATTTCAATAGTTTCTAGGAGCCCGGGCTTTTTACAGCACGGGCTTACACAGTTAGTATATATATATATAAAAAAAAAGTAAAAACTAAAAAGTTATGAGTGCATATGTATTCAATCCCTAAATAAGATCTGATCCAACCATTTAACTTCATTAGATAATTAGATGATCAGGGTCCACCTGTGTGCCATCAAAGTGTCACATGATCTGTCACATGATGTCTGTTTAAACAGACCTGTTCTGTAATGTCCCTGACTTTTCAAACGGATCAGAGACAAAGCGATGGAGATGTATAGATTAGGGTTAGGTTATAAAAAAATTTCTCAGACTTTGAATATCCCACAGTGCACGATTAAATCCATTATAACAAAATGGAAAGATTATGGCACCACTACAAACCTAACAAGAGAAGGCCACCCACCAAAATTTACAGACCAACCAAGGAGGGCATTAACCAGAGATGCAACAAAGACACCTAGGATAACACCGAAGGAGCTGCACAGTGGAGATGGGAGTATCTGTCCATAGGACCACTTTAGGCCGTACACTCCAGACAGCTGGGCTTTATGGAAGAATGGACAGAAAAAAAGTCATTGCTTAAAGAAAAAAAATAAGAAAACACATCTTCCCAACATTATGTTGCAGGCTCCATAACCACATGGAAGAAGGTTCTCTGGTCAGATGAGACTAAAATTGAACTTTTTGGCCATCGTGGGAAATGCCATGTGTTGCACAAACTCAACGGATGGGAAAACTGGTTAGATTTGGAGGAAAGATGGATGGCACTGAATGTAGGGCAATTCTTAAGAAACCTGTTTCATTCTGTCAGAGATTTGAGATGGGGAAGAAGGTTCACCCTCCAGCAGGACAATGAATAACCCTAAACATACTGTTAAAGTGGCAGTAGAGTGGTTTAAAGGGAATGTCTTTGAATGGCCTAGTCATAGCCCAGACCTCAATCCAATTGAGAATCTGTGGTATGACTTTAAGATGGCTGGACACCAGTGCAACCCAATGAACTTGAAGGAGTTGGAGCGGTTTTGCCTTGAGGAATGGGCAACAATCCCAGTGTTTAGATGTGCTAAGCTAATAGAGATATTTACCAAGAGACTTGGCAGCTGGAATTGCAGCAAAAGGCGGCTCTACAAAGTATTGACATATGGGGTGAATATCAGTGCATACTCATGATTTCTGTTTTTTCAGTCTTAATTTTTGTTTGTGTCACAATAAACAATATTTTGCACCTTCAGAGTGGTAGCAATGTTGTGTAAATCAAATGGCAGTAACTCCCCAAAACTCCATTTTAATTCCAGTCTGTAATGTGACAAAAGAAGACAAACACTGAAAAGATGAATACTTTTGCAAAGTACTGTAAAAGGCAATCTTGTTACTTTTTACTAAATCAGTGTTGATTTTGGTTCCTGCCTTGTGCCCTGTGTTGGATGGGATTGGCTCCAGCAGACCCCCGTGACCTTGTATTCGGATTCAGCGGGTTAGAAAATGGATGGATGGATGGATTTTGGTTTGCTACACATCACTGAGGCATGCTCGATAGGTGGATTGGCAAAGCTAAATTAGCCTCTGTGTGTGTGTGTTTGTTCTGAGATGGACTTGCACCCCGTCCAGGATCGTTCCTGCCTTGTGCCTGATGTTTGCTAGGATAGGCTCCAGCTCCCACTGAAACCGATTCAGGATAATCAGATTAGGGAAATGAATAGATGGATGGATATAAACCTATAATGGTGTAAAGCAAATAAACACTTTGTGCTCAAGCAACTTGGGAAGCCTAAGATTTTAGCATAGCACTGAATGCTTAAGAGTGAGAAAATCAAAACAGATAATATTTATTAAAATTTATCACTGCATATTATCACCTTCATAATTATTATCCATACATTTATTTACTGTATTTACTAGCCAGTGATAATCAAGGTAACTTATAAAAACTCACAGATAGGATGTTAACTGTTTATAACACAAATATACTTCCCTGCTGCTACAGGAAAATGAATAGAGAATGAATGTGTCCTTACACGAGAATAATGAAATATGAATTCTATTTTAGTAATGTAAATGCACAACAGGGTTACTGTATCCCTTTCCACTCCAAGAGAAGCTGTCTTCTGACATGTAAGCTTTTGAGGACACACAATCGACTTGAGCAAATGTGCGGAATGTAACTCACTCACACCTCTCATCTCTTCCTCAGATTGTCTGTAATAATGACGGGCTGTGTGGAAAATGCTAAAGGATAAGGTGTCATTTGTTTGTTTTTTCTCGTATTTGTGTGTCCTCCAAAAAAAGAAAAAAAAAAAGAAAAAACTACTTGGCAGCTCATAAAAATGCCTTTAAGCTTCTGTTTCATGTGTTCTGGGCATCCTGCCTTCTTAGCTGAGGCAGGCCCGCTCTCTGCCAGTGCCCTCTATATGAAGGCGTTTCTAATCTTTCAGGCTGTTTCAGGGGAGGCAGGCAGAGTGCTGGTATGTTTCTCGGAAAAATGCACAGGGCCGATCTGTCTCAAGACCTTGCCTCTTTTCTTTCATTCCCTTTTTTTTCCCTCTAGCTAATTAACTTGGGCCACCTTATCAGCCCGAGCACGCGGCAGCCTCACAGATGGAGAATTAACTTGGCCTACTGATAAAACCATTGTTCCACACACACGCCAAGCAAACCCCCTCCTCCCCTGGCAATAACGCGCCTGGGTTCACTCTACTGCATGAAAGGGAAAGAAATCCTTTGATCTTCTTCAAATTTCATTATGCTGTTTTTATTTTTAACCCGGAGATTAATTTTCTGCTTATGAAAGTTAAGAAATTGATCGTCTAGCCGAATTAAACATTACGTATAGATATGAATTAGAAAAGGGCTTAAACTTTTTGCCTTTGATTTTAGGGTAAAGGTGTAAAAGTATCTGGACTCCTATTTGTGACGCTTTCATTTTAGGTTTGACCTAAAAGATGTATTATAATGTAGCTATAAATGCAAGGCTTGGCTATTTTTTAAAACCACAGATCTTTATTTCTTAAACAGTGCTTCTATGCTTTAGGGCCTTTTCTCTGCTTACTTGATAGAACGCTGTCTACACATAGTTGTTGTTCCCAAACAGACATCATTCACCCCCGGGATACAAATGGTTTACATATGGAGTTTAAACAGCAGCTCACTCAGTCAAAACAGAGTGAGCAGAGCTCAGTATTAAGCCACACAGCTGGGATTTGGTGGTACCTCTTGCCAGCTGGAAGAAGTGAAGACTTCATAGAAGCCAAACTGGCAGGCATCTGCCCAAAGGGAAAGGGCAGACTGCTTTATATCAGTTCAGTGACCTTGCAAACATGCCAGGGAAATATGGAGCAAAATAATGCAGGATATATTATACAGATTTTAACAAATCAATAACGGTTTAAGTGTGAAATGCCAGCTGTGCACGTTAGCGCTCTTTGAACAATTCAAACTGAAATGGGTTGGATATTCATATTTTACAGAAGCAACGTGACATTCAACAACGCCATATTCAGCGAGCTCCATGTTCAAAGACCATCTGTGTAAAAGAAAGGGAACTGACCCTGACCCTGACCCTGACCCTCAGTGCACAGCTCTCAAACAATAGAGGGCACTTCACAAGCAAAATCCATCATTTTATGTAGCAGGTTACTAAAGGCTGGCTCACTACTTAACTGCAAGAGCATAACTAACACCTGCTTTTAACATTCAACTTACAAATGAGGTCTGATGTTACACTTTAATTGAAAATATTTATATTTTTTTCATGACCGCTTTGCATCTATACACTCGGGCAAATTTCACTAACATGTTTCAAAGATCCTTTGGAAGCTGTTGAGTGAAAAGCCTTTTAACACACTGGTCAATCCTTGGTTGATCTTCTACTGATCCAGGGATTTCACCAGGATGTTTTGTTTATACATTCGAGTAGACAACAAATACAAAAGCATCTGTTTGTGTCATAATGGCAAGGGTGATTCTGTAACGTCATCACACCTCCTAAATACTGTACATGGACCAGATCTGTGACAGACGTTCACTGTATTGGTTTATCATACTCTCTTACTGTCATTTGGCTTATTTCCTTTTCACTGAACAATGAAGCCTACTTAATGCCAACACTGGTCTTTCACATATAGTGCCCTCCATAATTTTTGGGACAAAGAGACCTTTTTTTTTTTTTTTACCCCTGTGCTCTACAGTTTAAAATTACAAATCAAACAATTCAGACATTGTGATTAAAGTGCACATTGCATGGTATTTCGGTCACACCCTGTGGAAATGACAACACTTTATCTACATGGTCCCCTGTTTCTTGTGCATCATAATATTTGGGACATACTGTAGCAATTTAGGTTTATTAAACTGTCATATTTAGTACTTAGTCGCATATCCCTTGCCTACAACAACTGTTTGAAGTCTGAGATTCACAGACATCACCAGGTGCTGAGGATCTTTTCTGGTGATGTTCTGTTAAGTCTCTCATGCAGCCATCTTCAGCTCTGGCTTGTTTTGGGGGCTTGTCCCTTAAGGTTTCTCTTCAGCATATGGAAGGCCTGCTCAATTAGATTTAAATTGGGTGATTGGCTTGGCATTTCAATAATTTTCTATTTTGTACCTTTGAAAAACTCCTGTATGGCCTCAGCAGCAACTGTGGATCATCATCTTGTTGCAGTACGAATTTGGAGGCATTTACTGGACCTCAAGCAGATCAGATGTTCTTATACACTTCAGAATTCATTGTGCTGCTGCCGTCAGCAATTCCATCATCAATGGAGAGAAGTGTGCCAGGACCTGTGGCAGCCATACATGCCCAAGCCATAATGAAGTGGTCTGCTTTGACACTTGGGCAGTTGTTTTTTGTCTGCACACTTTGCTCTTGTCATCACTCTGATGCAGGTTCATCTTTGTCTCATCTCTTCTCAAGACCCTTTTTCCAGAATTCTCCTTTATCTCAAAACTGTAATCTGGCCGTCCTGCTTTTGTGGCTAAGTAGTGGTTTGCATCTTGCAGTGTGTCCTCTGTGTTTCTGTTCATGAAGTCTTCTACTGATAGTTATCTCTGATACATCCACATCAGCCCCCTCAGGACTGTTTCTGGTTTGTCAGACAGACGTTTGGGCTTTTTCTTCACCATAGTGAGGATTCTTCTGTCAACAGCAGTGGAGATCTTCCCTGGCCTTGCAGCCCCTTTGTGATTACTGAGCTCACCAGCACGTTCTTTCTACTTAATTATATTCCAGATAGATAGATAGATAGATAGATAGATAGATAGATAGATAGATAGATAGATATGAAAGGCAGATAGATAGATAGATAGATAGATAGATAGATAGATAGATAGATAGATAGATAGATAGATAGATAGATAGATAGATAGATAGATAGATAGATAGATGCTTTATTAATCCCAAGGGGAAATTCACAATGACATTTTTCACCAGCACAGCCAGTTCGTTGATCTTATTTGGTAGTGAGTTTACATTTCCCAGGATCACAGAAGGCACCGACGGTTTATAACGCCATTTTCTCTCAAGTTGTCTCGATTTAATCTTATCTTTTATCTTTGCGCCGGCTCGGCTGTCCCGATATCGTCTTCTTACCTCGTCAGGTAAATAAGTTCATTTTGGTCATCTTAAGGTTTTACTGATGTCTCTAATAGTTTTATTCTTGTTTTTCATACCCATAATGGATTCTTTGACTTTAATTGGAACAGCTCTTGTCCTCAAGTTGAACAATGAAAACTACAGACTCCAAAGGGTAGAAACAAGCCGAGGTATCTTATGAAGCAAAGAAACCCGCCTGAGGAATCACAAACACCTGAAACACCGATTGTCCCAAACATTATAGTGCCCTGATATGGGGGGATATTTGTGAGTGAGAGATGTATGCAAATCCCCTTAAATGAAAGTCTGTGATGTGCTCTTTAATCAATTAATGTATGAATTGTTTGATTTGTCATTTTAAACTGGGGAACAAAGAGGGAAATCAAAGAAAAACATATCTTTGTCCCAAACATTATGGAGGACACTACAGTAACATTGATGCTGCTGGATCACATGTATGGATTGTTAAAAATGGGTTCATACTTTGACTTTATTATTTTTAGAATTAGAGGGTCACCCTGAGACTCACCTCCTTTGTTAGTTATTATATTTTCATGAAAGCTATGTTCATGCCATAATCATTAATATTAGATTAATTCTGATAAACATGTGAATATAGAGCTAAATGGATACATGCAAGCTATTACTATAAATAGCTTAGTCCAGCTCGCCTCCAAGCTAACACGTAAACGAAACATTTTGACTTACATATCTTGCTGTAACCAGTAGTCTGTTTCAGTTGCAAATGGAAACATATAACGGATTTAACTTTTTTGACTGTTAAACTTGTAACCGACAAAATAACTGTACTAGAGAGAAATACACTTAAATGAAATATAATACAGATAGAGAAGCCTGAAAGTGAAACTACAAACTTTTCCCTTTATTAAATGTGAACTGATTTTACTTTAAATTCTAAAAGGAAATTAAATTCCAAAAGGTTTTAAAATGATGTTACTTGAACTGTGGAATTTCTTATGTTATGTGTATTCTGTGTCACAATGAATGTTTCAATTTTAGTAGCCATATATTTTAAAAAATGCAGCTATAGTGCTGTTAGATAAAAGATAATTGTCAGTTAAGCATGTACCATTAAGGCGATCCTAAAGGAGTACCATAGAGTTCTGGAGTTTTGCTGTTAGCAGACCAGTACTTTTGTTACAAAATCAGAGAGAGATGTAACTTGTCAATTTATCGTCTCATTACAACTGACCATTTCCTCACATAACCTTGATATTTAGAACCTGTAAACAGGTTTGTCTTTAAAAGATCTCCCTACAACCATGATGGCAGTCTGATATCTCAAGGAAAAAGAAAACAGATCACCAAAAATAACAATTTGATTCTATGTCTAGGTTGACAATAGAAATAGATGCAAATTCAGCTACTATTCCAACCCTTAGTATTGTCTACATGATTTTTCCTTTCAAAATAGTAAAAGAGCCCGTTCCCTTGCTGTGTAGTTAGACACAAACCATCATTCGAACAAAAACTCACATAGGCTTTATCCAACGAGAACTAAAAGTTTACTTGTTAAATGGGTTTCCAAGTTCATGTTTATTTTAATATTTGATACCTCTGCCAAAAAAAGCATAAATATTTATTCCAAAATTAAGACAAATTTTAAAATGCAAGAAAATGAGATTCATGTTTGATTTTAGCCTACTTTCAGGCTTACAGAAAGCACGACTACAACTAACATGATCATCAGATAGTTGAAAGTTCTGACCATATGAAGCATTGCTTTTACATTCTTACATTGATGTTTCCAGAAAAACAACTATTTGGCAAAGTTAAATTAATAATGATCAATGTCAAACTGTTGTTTTTTTTATGTTGAAAACAAAGAAAGAGAGGGGAGCAAGAGGTTGGGAGCATGCACATTAACAATTAACAACGTTAATTTATAACAATGAATAATAATTAATTAATTAATTGATTGACTGATTGATTGATTAATTAATTAATAGCACGCTGCTGCACCCACCAAAAGACGAAACAACTTGGGATCCCAAATGAGGACCTGAGTGTAGTCGTGCAACGAGTGACACCTCAGCACCATACTAGTTCGAATGGAGTGCCAATCCTGCTACCAACCCCTGAGTCTTCCCTGCAGGTTGGAGGTCCTCCTTGCAGGGTTGGACGCAGGTTAATGTCATACCCAGGATGGAGTAACTGCAGGTTAAAGGCCTTGCTCAAGGGACCAAGGGAGTGGAATCATTTCTGGCATTTACGGGATTCAAACTGGCAACCTTCTTACTGCCAGCAATAACCTCACAGCCACCCCTCTGCCTTAAAACAAAGAAATGTGTCACCAAAATAGAAAAGTTCTGCTTGCTTTAGATGAGCCACCAGAAGTAATAAAATACATTTTAACTTTTACAGGACTAGAACAAAGTTACTATTTAGAAAACAAAAGAAGTATCAACAGCTCCTTATCTTTTACTTGTTTTTAATTTGCCTTTTATATTAGGGTCATGGGTCCATGTGTTTCACTAGTTATTAATAACAAAGATAATTGAATCATGAGTTTAGCAATGTTTTACACCATATTAAAGTTATCCAAGTTTAGTACAGGTCTAATTCTTTTAATCAATAAATACACACATTCTAAATCTCTCTATTACATAAAAAAATCCTGCGACGAGACAAGACTTTTTTTAAGAGATTTTTTCAAGTTCTGCAAGACGAGACTTTAGCCATGAGATTTTTTCAAGTCACGCCTTCCTCTCAACCATATTCAACCACGCACACGGTACTCTCACATCTTATTCATGTGAATGTTTTTTACAGACACAGTTCTTTATCTCTCAGCTCTTTAATTTTTAACACCTTCCTCACTTTTAACTTCCCAATTAAGGAAGACGTATTATGTCCAGATCTTATTGAAGAATTTCATCACGAAGGGTTATCAACAGAAAAAATGAGTACACAGGAAATCCCATCACAGAGAAAGGATGAAGTCGAACAAATTACGGCAAAAATGTCGATCGGGTACATGGCAAATGGGTTAAACCCGTATCAATAGCCTATGCTGAAACGGTGGTGATCGTGCGGAAGCTGAAAACATCAACTTACAATATCCCGAAGAATATCTACAACCGTTAACACCATCCAGTCTTCCACCGCACCAATTACTATAGAAAGAAGGATGTATCCAAGAAAAAAATGTAGTACATCTTCCATGGATAACATTAGACAAAAAAGATCTTGATATGCCATTCGTATTGAAATGTTAACAGTTTCCCGTTAGAATAGCTTTTGCAAAGACAATTAACAAATCTCAGAGCCAAACATTCGAAAAAATTTTTTTATTTAATTTGCGTGTTAATTTCAAAGCCAAACAGAACGAAATCGTATTATGTAATGAATAACTCTTAATGCAACATGAAACATAATTTACTTTCAAATTATTATGTTTTACTGTTTTTAATATGGTTAATTACTTGCTGAAATGTAAAATAGTTCTATTATGCATATATAACAATTCCCATGAAAATAAAAATCTATTTAAATTGTACATCTGCATCCCCATATGCGAGCGGTAGAACTGCGAAGAGGCTAGCAGACTAGCATGTAGCGCACGCCCGAGGGTTGGCGAACAAAGCGAGCAGGAAGCAAAGCCCCCTAGTCTACTAAATTATAATAGCTGGCTATTTATTTCACTATGACGTCACATCAGATTAGTTCAGCGGCCTCACGCTGACAAAATCCTTGCATGTTTTTGACCTTACGCGCGTTCTGACTAAGCCCAAGGACCATCTTATACTCCTTACTGCTGATACTCCTACTCTGGATAAAGCAGTGTTGAGAAATTTCTTGAGGCCCATCTCTCTATTATATAAAAAAATCTTGGGTCAAGACATGACCTTCTCGGAACGACACTTTGACGTCCCACGAGAACAACCAATTTAAAACAAGATCACAGACATCCAATCTCTCAGTAGTTGAAATGCTTTTGGTAGACAAACTTCATGTGCTCTCAGCTCTTAAAAATGTTCATACGTTCTAGATGGCACATCAACGACTAAGCAAAGAAGAAACAGCAGTGCGTCGAAAAGAGACCCAAAAGCGTTGGAGAGAAAAGAAGGCAAAAAAGAATGCAAAAATGAACAATAATAATCTATGTGCAAATTCTGAAAATAAAGAAAGTAATAACCAGCCTGGACCAAACAGAACTGAAAACCTTGTAGGTCCAATCGAGTTCAGAAATAAAAGACTTCATAGAGACATTCAAAAATGTTGGCGTGATACACATGCAGAGCAGGCTAGAGATTATGAAAACAGTGGAATTCAAAAGGCACAAAAAAACCGTTGGCGCGATACACATGCAGAGCAAGTGAAAGAATATGAAAGTAGTACAATTCAAAACTATCAAAAAAAAGAAAGTAAAGATCGTATTAGCACAAACAAATGGAATTTATTACTCGGTGAAATAAAGGAACAGCAAAAAAAAGATTGAATATATGGACATAGGTGATATGTAGATAGTATGTAGATATTGTAAGGCTTTAAAGATCGTCTAGTTCGTGTTGCCATCAGGGAAAAGTAGTGTTGCCTCCCAATGAAGAGGCGTATCCGCGAGAATTAAAAGATTTGTTGTTTGGTGAAAGTGAAATCCACAAACACTACAGCCAAAATATCCGAGTGTACAGTAATCTTTTTGCATTCGCATCAGTCAATGCTCAAAACGTAGATTTACACAATAATGGACCATATGCTATGAGAATCTGTGGTCCTGCAACAATTAAAGCTACAACAAGTTTAATTTCAAAGAAACCACAATTCTTTCAGGTGTATATTTATGATCACAGAGAAGCGATGCAACATAGAATCGAAAGAGTATATAACAATTCCCATGAAAATAACAATCTCTTTAAATTGTATATCCGGTTAACCAAACCCGGGGGTGTGCCGTTTGTCAGCTACATGTGTACAACATAACAAAAAATGCTGTAATTAAAAATATCAAATTATTTACATTAAAATATTGAAAAAAGTAGTACTTGGCATTCATATCTCTCAGAGCTCCACAACCAGGAGCATACAACACCTAGGCATTTAAGGAGAAGCTGATGGGCATTTCTTTCAGTCATTGCTTATAGTCGCTTTGCATCTCTTAAACAACGTCTTAATTTAAAGTCAACAGCAGCTGTAGTTGCTGGTGAGTAAGGCGGAATCAAGCATGAGCCAAACACGTACCAAAAAGAAATCTCTCAGTCAGAAATAAAGGTTAAAAAGGTTTAGTGAAATTTCAAAGCAAGCAGTCCACACAAGGATAGAGAAAGGTTGTTACTTGTTAAACTTCAGTTGCTTCTACAATTAAGGTTGACGACGTTAACCTGCATCCAGCCCTGCAAGCAAGTCCTTAAGCTGCAGGGAAAACTTGAGGGTTGTTGGCAGAATTGGCACTTCAGCCACCATAAAAAACCTCACACTATTCCAATCCATCTGAACTAGTGTGGTGCTGAGGTGTCACCAGCTGCATGACGACACTCGGGTCCTAATTCAGGATCCTGAGTTGTTTAGTCTTGTGGTGGGAGTGCCAATATGCTGTATCAGTGCATGCTCCTAACCTCCTCCTCCTCTATTTCTCCATGTTTTACTTCACATTCAGTACATTCTGGACCAAGGTATCCTCAACTACGGTCCTGGAGGGCCACAGTGGCTGCAGGTTTATATTTCAACTAGATTCCTAATTAGAAAGCAGTCCATGCTGATAATGAAACTTAGTATTGAATTGTTTGGCTTGTTAATGCTTGCATTCATTCAAGAGCAATTTTAATTGAGCTTCCTTCTGTGAGAAAATTATCCAAGTGTTTTGTGGACCAGAATAGATTTAAAATTAATGGTCCTTCCAATTCCCCTCTCATTCATTTCTAAGCATTTTTATCACAGATACTTCATGGTAAGCACGTGAGCGGGAGAACTGCTAGTTTATTGGTTATCTGCATCTCAATATTAAACTAATGTCTGATTAAGAAAACAGGCAACAATTAAAACTTAAATGCAGCTGCTAAAATCTAAAATAGGCAGTTAAGGGTTCTGAATGGTAACAGGCAAGACAACTAAAATTAAGCCCAAAAAATGTATTGCTTTAGTAGTAAATAAAAGGCTTCTAATTAAGAAATTGGTTAAAGTGAAAACCTGCAGCCATAGCAGACCTCCAGGACTGTAATTGAGGACCTCTGATCTACAAAGTAACTAAAATTTGTATTTGATGAATGAAAGCACTAAAAAGGAATAGAGTTAAACACCAACTATCATTATCAGCAAGGACTGAGTTCTAATTAGGACACTGCGGCCCTCCAGGACCGTGACTGAGGACCACTGTTCTAAATGTATGGCTCTGCCCATACCACTGAGGACATAAAGGCACGGTTTGAAACCATGTGCTCTCCATGCCTTACACACGGCAAGGCAGGTCACTAAGACTATTCTGCAATCAATGGGACAAGAAATAGTTAGAACATTCCATTTCAGTTCAGCTTGTGGGGTTTATAAAAACCTCCCATACCCTATGCACTAATATATAGGCAAACATTTAACATAACTAAGAAAATACTTCTGTCAACTTAACATGACCTAAATAACTGGCAAATGGATCTTGCAATAGATGAGCTTTCATAAACTTTCCCATCAGATGTTCGAGATGATGATCATGCCCACTTAGCCCATAAATATACTGTACAATGCATAAATATAATGACAAAAACAGGGAGCATAAGATACACACGAACAGCCCAGCCAACTAAAATAAAAAATTCTAAAATCAACACAAAGCCTCAGGCTCAAACTCACTTGCTGTTTCCATGGGAAAAAATAAGTATGTCAGTTCCATGACTAATAATGCAAGTCTCATTTGTGCCCACCTTGCTTACAAATACATGCATGTCTTTTGAAACTTGTTTGCTGGAATAGGAAGCATTGTTTCCCGGAGATATCAGTTAACAAAGGGCAATCCAATACTTGTGTGGATGCGCTACAGATCTGGATTACAATATCTACCTACCTTGAATTTATTTTAAAACTAGTGGGCTTTGCACCCTGCTCGTTTCACTTGCCAACCCCTCAACACCCGTGCTTTGAGCCTTTGTGAAGAGGGGTGCTGAATGCACTCCAAAGACATGTGTCCGTTCCTCCGAAACCACGCTTAAATGGTGAAACAATGGGATACAAATATTTTTTTAACTCCTCTTTGCTCGATCAGCTGTTGGCTTGCTGCTGCTGTTTTGCCATGTGATCTGCACTTCGCTCACCTACCAATACCATGGCGCCAACACCACATGCCGTTGTGAAGACTGTGGCTGAATGCACACCAAGCTGACATGGTTGCTCCTCTGAAACCCACCATAAATGGTGATGCATTGGGAAACAAGTAACAGTTGTTTTTTTTTTTTTTACCTCCTCTTTGCTCGATCAGCTACTGGCTTGATGCTAGCTTGCTGCTGCTTCTGTTCCACACGATCAGCATTTCGGGCGGCGCTTTGAACATTTAAAATCCTGTACAGCACCTGTTCTTTTGTCCTCAAACACTATGCGATCTCTTTTCGCTTTTCCGTTATTTCACCGAGTAATATTTTCCATTTGTTTGTTCTAATGTGATCATAATGTGACATTTCACTTAACATTATCTCTAACCTGCTCTGTATATGACTTGCTTACAAAGGTTGTAAGTATGACGTGACATGCCTGTCTCCGGGATGTGAAAGTGTCTCTCTGTCTCTCTTTAAAAGATCACGTCTCGTCGCCGAAAAAAAGTCTTGTCCCAAGATTGTCCTATTGTGAGCTTGTCTTGGTGGTTTAAAATTGTCAACAAAATTACTTAACTCCATCTTTACTGTTTTTTTTTTTTATTTTTAGAATCTAATTGGCACAAGCATGTGTAGCAAAACAAATCTCCATACTAACTAACATCAACTTTAAAAGTTAGTTCAGTCTATCAATTACATTCTGAATTTTCAAGTAAGTAAAATCTCAAAAGTCACTCATCAGATGGTCCGACCAATACTACTATGGTGTTCTGTCTAATTATTTGTTATGTAATACATTTTTGCAATCATTTCATTATTAATGTATCACCTTTTGAAATCATCAAGGTGAAATCTGAAGCAGATATGAAGCACTGCCACCATTTTACATAAAGCATTCTTTGGCATAAACTTATAAAAAATAAAAGATTGTGCACTAACAGCAAAAAAATTCTAATCCTCACAAATGAAATGGAATATGAACAACAGAATTATTACAGCAGGTAACAATGACTTAACTATAGTGAAAATGCTTCTTCTTTTTTTGGAGAATTCCATTCTTTTGAAACACCATGGTTCGGCAGGTAATATTCAAACAATGTTTAATGGATTCGACAGTAACACTTTATGAAATGATCCATCACCATGATGTCCCCAAAAGAAAAAAAAAACAAAACAAAACAAAGGAAACACATGACAAGACAACTATAAGTTGGAGGCAAGCGATGCGCTTTATGATAAATATGAAGCATACTATAACCTCTCACCTTTATTACATGTTTATGTTGTGTTGGTGCAGCTGGTATACAATTTGACCTCATAAACCTTCTCTCTTGGGGAATACTGTAGGGTGAGGCTCTAATTGCCATGGCAACATGACAGCTGCATCTATCGCTAACCTTTGACCCTTTGCATGCACGCACGTGTGCACACAGACTGCTTCCATGGTAATCTGCTACCAAGGGAATTCATTGTCATGGTCAGAGTAGAGCTAAAAATTAGGCATTTCCATTCATGTGATGCTAATATATGAATATATATATCATGAAGGCGTAGCGGGAGGGGGATAAAGACGTGTGCCTGAGCGATGAAAATTAACAGCTAATAATAAACTCTCAGGAAAAGTGCTTTGTTCTAAAAAAAAGTATGAAGTAGAATAGCCTTTTTGATCCAGGCACTGTCGTATTTAGGCACTAACAAGTGATGTTATGCAAACTAATGGGCTATTGTGGCAATGTGTGTAACGTAAGTGTGGCATAACCCATAGTGCCCTCCATAATGTTTGGGACAAAGACACATTTTTCCTTGATTTACTACTATGTTCTACAGTTTAAAATTACGAATCAAACAATTCAGATGTAATTAAAGTGCACATTGCAGACCTTAATGGGATGTGCATACATTTTGGTCATACCATGTAGAAATGACACTTTAGCTACATGGTCTCTCCATTTCAGGACACCATAATGTTTGGACACAGCAATGGCGGGTCTATTAAAGCCATCATATTTAGGACTTTGTCGCATATCCTTTGCAAGCAATGACTGCTTGAAGTCTGAGATTCATAGACATCACCAGGTGCAGAGGATCTTCTCTGGTGATGCTCTGTCAAGCCTCTCATGCAGCCATCTTCAGCTCCTGCTTGTTTAGGGGGCTTGCCCCTTAACTTTTATCTTCAGCATATGGAAGGCCTGCTCAATTAGATTTAAATCAGGTGATTGGCTTGGCCTTTCAAGAATTTTCTATTTTTTAGCTTTGAAAAACTCCTGTATTGCCTCAGCAGTGTGTTTGGATCATCATCTTGTTGTAGGATGAAGCAGCCCAGTGCGTTTGGAGGCACTGACTGGACCTTGAGCAGATCAGATATTTCTCTACACCTCAGAATTCATTGCCAGGCCCTGTGGCAGCCCATACATGCCCAAGCCATAACACCCCCAGCACCATGTTTAACAGATGAGGTGGTCTGCTTTGGATCTCGGGCAGATCCTTTTGATCTCCACACTTTGCCTCTTGCCATCACTCTGTTGCAGGTTCATCTTTGTCTTGTTCCTTCACAAGACCCTTTTTTCAGAATTCTGCAGGCTCTTTTAAGCCCTTTTCATAAACTGTAATCTGGCCATCCCGTTTTTATGGCTAACTAGTTGTTTTCATCTTGCAGTGTGGCCTCTGTGTTCATGAAGTCTTCTGCTGATCGTCGTCTCTGACACATCCACATCAGCCCCCTGAGAACTGTGTCTGGTCTGTCAGACAGACATTTGGGGCTTTTTCTTTACCATAGTGAGGATTCTTCTGTCATCAGCAGTGGAGGTCTTCCTTGGCCTCCCAGCCCCTTTGCAATTACTGAGCTCACCAGCGTGTTCTTTCTTTCTTTTTCATGATATTCCAGAGAGTTTATTTAGGCCTCTAATGGTTTTATTCTTGTTTTTCAACCTCATAATGGCTTCTTTGACTTTCACTGGCACAGCTCTTGTCCTCAAGTTGAACAATGACAACTACAGACTCCAAAGGGTAGAAACAAGCCAAGGTTTCTTATGAAGCAATGAAACCCACCTGAGGAATCACAAATACCTGTGATGTCAATTGTCCCAAACATTATGGTATCCTAAATGGGGGGTTCACACAGAAAAAGTGTTGTCTTTTCTTCATGGTGTGACTGAAATATATGTAAATACCCTTAAATGAAAGCCTGTAATGTGCACTTTGATCACAACGTCTGCATTGTCTGATTTGCAATTTTAAACTGAGGATCAGAGGGGAAAATCAAGGAAGAAATGTGCCTTTGTCTCAGACATTATGGAGGGTCCTGTACAGTATATTATTGTGGCTGGTATTCACAACTAATCTGGAACAGAAGTATTGCAGAAAGATGTGATTAAAGGATAACTGCAGGAGAATTTTAAATCATGCTTGAAAATTGCATTTACCAGGCATATACAGTAATATTTTAATTATGAAACTCACAAATATACAGTAGTAAGCTTATCTTTGGGCAATGCGCAGATGATACTTAAGATCTAAAAGTATTTGATTCTTAACGTTAGAGTGGTTAATGTTAATGTTAAGACTGGTGCCCTGTAGGGAGTTGTTTACTGCTTTGAACCCAGTGCTGCTTGCAGTCCTCAATGGCCATGTATGGTGTTAAGCAGGTTGGAGAATGGTACTAATGTATGAATGTATGAAAAAGATTGAGAAGAGAAGGATACTGAAAAGCAGACATCTTACAGTGAATTCAGGAAGTCTTTCATGTTCTGCACTCTTTATTGAATAAATGGATAAATTTTCCATGTTTGCCCATCAATCTACATTCAATAACCCATGATGCTAAACTGAAAATGCATTTTCAGAAAGGTTTGCAAATTCATTAAACATTAAGAACTGAAATGTCTCATTCATATAAATATTTAGACCCTTTGCTGTGACACTCCAAATTGCGGTCGGGTACATCCTGTTTGCTTTAATTAATCTTGAGATGTGACTAGACCTTACGGGCAGTCCACCAGTGGTAAATTAAATTTATTTGAAATCATTTAGAAAGGCACACACCTGTGTATGTGAGGTTCCACAATTCACATTGCATGTCAGAACGAAAGCTAATCCATGAAGTTCAAGGAACTCCCTGTAGACCTCCACGATCAAATTGTGAAGAGAAACAGATCAAGGCAAAGGTATAAAGCCATTTCTAAATCTTTGATTGCTCCAAGTAGCACAGTGACGTCAACAGTGGTGAAATAGAAGCACTTCACTATATTCCTTGCTTTGTACCCCACAAAATACAAGTCGTATACAAGTCAATATACTAACAACCCAATTGTGCTTCATTCACTCAGAATATGGAACCAATGTAGGAAGAATTTCAAGAAAGACAAGCTTTTATCTGTGGCACCTTTGCACAACAACCACCTTTTTCCACCCTGTCAAACATACACAGTTTTTAATGTCTGGAAAGCATTTGGGATTAAATCACTTATGAGATCTGTACACAGACAATGTCTTAACATGCTACGAACAATTACACTCCAAATTTAACTTTCCAGCAACACCTTGCTTTTCACTACCTTCAAATTAGAAACTTTGCTAAACAAAACTTGCCCAATTTCTCTCACCTCACATCTATTTCTATAAAAAATAACGATCAGACTGAAGGACTCAGACAGAATGTCTATAATATAAAAAACATTTTAAAGTCCCTCCCTTACAAAGAGTACAGTAGGAAAAGGACCTCTTACTCAACATTTCAGAAAAGTAGTGGTAGGCAGCAATGTACAGAATTCACTCGAGCTCCATATGCACAAAGCATACAATTATTCAACTTAAAATTATATATCAAGCACATCTGTCTCATTTAAAATTGATCTGATTTTAGATTGGATCCAAACTGCAAACGTTGCAATCGAGCCCTAGCCTCACTGGGCCACATGTTTTGGGCCTGCACCAAATTAATATCATTCTGGACCAAAATCTTTAAATGCCTTTCAGACAACCTTGGTGTCACAGTCCCTCCTAATCCATTAACAGCTGTGTTTGGTGGGCTCCCAGAGGGGCTTAAAGGGGAGAAGGACAAACAAAACTGTAATCGCCTTTACTTCACTATTGGCTCATAGTCTTATCTTGCTCAACTGGAAGAATCCTAACCCACCTCGCTTAAGTCAGAGGATAACTGATGTTCTATGGTATTTGAAATTGGAAAAAAATCCAATTCTCACTTAGAGGATCTGTACAAAACTTTTTTAAAACCTGGCAGGTTCTAATCAATAACATTTTAGAAAAAGCATTTAAATTGAGGAAGTGGATTCTCTTTCCTTATCTTCTTAAATTATTTTTATTTATCCTACTATTACAGTCTTGCTCTCTTGGCCTAGCTCTCTTTCTCATGGGTGGTGGTCGATCTGATGTGAACTTAGTTTTGTAAAATTTGACTTGCTTGTATGAAACGTTATTTTCTTTTAATAAATTCAATAAAATGCTTTAAAAAAAGAGAAGCACATAGGATCTACCAGGACTCTTCCCAGAGTGGATCATCGAGTCAAACTCAGCAACCAGGCAAGAAGGGCTGTCAACTGTCACTCTAACAGAACTTCAGAAGTCCTCTGCTGAGATGGGAGAACCTATCTGATCTCAGCAGTACTCCATCAATTAGACGTTTACGGTAGAGTGGATCGACGGAAGGGACTCTTGCCATGCAGCATTAAAAGGACTCTGAGAAAAAAAAGAGGAAGCTCTGGTCTGATGAGATCAAAACTGAATTGTTTGGGCAGAACTCCAAGCACTATGTCTGCTCATCACCTGCCAAATACCATCCCTACTGTGAAGGATGGTGGTAGTAGCATCATACTATGTGGTGCTTCTCAGCAGCAGGACAGGGTCACTAGTCAGAAGTCAGGGAAGAATAAATGCAGCCAAATACTGAGAGGTCTTTGAAGAGAACCTGCTCCGGAGTGCATGTGACTTTGTACTGGTGTGACAGTTCATCTTTAAGCACAACAATGTCCCAAATCATAAAATGAAGACAATACTGGAGTGGCTTTGGGACAAGTCTCTGACTGTTCTTGAGTAGCCCAGCCAAAGCCAGGACTAAAAGCCCACAGAAAATCTGTAGAAAGACCAGACGATGGCAGTTGAGAGATGATACCCATCCAATCTAACAGAGCTTGAGAGGAGGTATAAATGAAACCTACAACACAATAACGTGTGCAGAAGTTGAAGTTGTTTGAATACTTGCTGAATCCACTTCATTTAACCATAAAAAACATACAATTACAATGCAATGTATTAACTTAGAAACACCCCTCCCTGTTAGAACTGCATTTCTTTTACATTTTTAAATGTGTGTCAGTATTGTTTCCTGCTGTAACAACTTTAACCAATAATCTCTAAGTCACGCTACTACAATATTGGATATTGCGTGCAAGTTTTAAAATTCAGGTGGCACACTGATGACATAATTGGTGCTTTATCTCAGCCTGCACCAGACTTTGTTTTCCCATTATATTGTTGTTACAGAAGCACCAGGCTGTGATAAATAAAATGTCCATTTTCCTCTCTTCTATTAAGTAAATGAGGTACTGTTTTCCATTTTATGTTGTGGATTTGTTTAGATTTCTCGCTTTTCACCTCCTTTATTGTTTACAAAGGCTATGCTGCGGTTGCATGTTCAAGTCACCATCTGTGTCACTGGATACCTACCAATGATATTCATAATTATTCAAACATTATCAAGCATCTGCCCAAAATAAGTGCCCTTTTCAATTTATGTTCTTTGTAAACAAGCAAGTCCACATCATTTTTTGTTCTCACTGGAAGCAATACATCCACCCATCCATCTATTATCCAACCCGCTATATCCTAACTACATGGTCACGGGGGTCTGCTGGAGCCAATCCCAGCCAACACAGGGCGCAAGGCAGGAAACAATGCAGGGTGCCAGCCCACCGCAGGGCACACACACACACACACACACCACACAACTACACACTAGGGACAATTTAGGAACGCCAATGCACCTAACCTGCATGTCTTTGAACTGTGGGAGGAAACCGGAGCACCCGGAGGAAACCCACACAGATATGGGGAGAACATGCAAACTCTATGCAGGGAGGACCCGGAAAGCGAACCCAGGACTCCTTACTGCGAGGCAGCAGCGCTCTGGAAGCAATACAGAATTACAAAATATGTGACACTATATGTGAACTTTGGAGTCCTGGCATTGTAGCCAGGCACATTCGGTGAAGTCTGAACAATCTCCACGTGTCTGCATGGCTTTATTTTCCTAGTGCTCCATTCACTTTCAGTAGGTTAATTGATGATTCTAAAATGGCACAGGTGAACACAGGTGGGTGTGCGCTTGAATGTGCCCCATCAGGATAGAATATTGGCTGCCCATACCTGTAGTGGATAAGTGGGTTAGAAAATGGATGTCAGGTCAGGTTGGGGAGCAAGCACTAGTACAGCATGTTGTCGCACCCACCACACGACGTGCTGTACCAGTGTATGCTCCCCAACCTGACCTGACATCCAACTTGGCAATCCCCCAGGCAGACACGCATACCAGACCCACTTTCTGAAAATGACCATGTATATGCCGCAGCCAAGTGTTACGTGGGCGTTCCCTTGGCCTGGTCCAGCCGCTTCGGTTCTCAGCTGGATCATCCTTGGGAGTGCTAAAACTGATGGCTCTCTTGCAATACAGGTAATGTGCCTCATTCGAGACACCATTAGCAACCACTCGTTCTACACAAACCAGTGGTACCCAAGGATTCTCTGTAGAGACACAGGAGTTCACTGAATGCATGGATAAATAATGGATAAATAGATAATGTCTGTGGTCTTTTTAAAAAATAAATTCTGCATGTCTCTCATTGCTACTTGACTATAGTTGTTACCACTTGTAAAAAAAGGCAGCTTTCTGCTTCTCCATCCTGAGTGTCTGGTGTTTAATCCAGACTTCACGCCTTATGTAGAAGAACATGACAGCCTTCCAGACAGACAACTAAAAAAGTACAAACTTGGGCATGGGTAAAACAATAAATGAAAAAATATGGCATTTTTATGATCACTTCAAAAAACAAAGAAAACAGAGCAGAAGAAAGAAAACATTCAATTACTGAATATTCATTTCATGTGCTTTGTAATTAAGGTTCCTTGTGTGTCCATGTTACATACTTTTTCCTTCTCTTAATCAGGTATGTGTGTGAGCTTTAACAATGCTAACATGCCATTCTTCCCATTATTCATTGTCTGAATCATTTTTTTTTTCATGATGGAGTAGTGCTGGGACTAGACTGGAGCTCATCATGACAGGGGCTACGGATTTGACACTATCATTGCACAGAACACAGTAACACTTCAAATGTATAGGGCCATAAAGTAGCTGGTGAGTTTACCTAGCCACAAATTGATCCCAGAAACTTTGGGGCTGCAAAACAGCATGGCTACACACAGTGGCATGAAAAATGACATTCTTCTTTGTCACAATCTAAATAAACTGACACTAAAATAAAATACTTCACAAGCTATTGTCCCGCATGTGCGCTTGGGAGACAGCTTAAAGGCTCTGCGGATGGTAGTTCTTTACTGAACCAGGGGTTTGTCTCTTCTGCGTGCTAAAGCCGTCTCTCTTCCTCCCTCTGAAGAATGGAAGATTGACAGCTGTTCCACCTCTGACATCATTTCCATTGTCCAATCTCCTGGATCCGCCCCTTCCTGCCTGAAACCCATATGACCAGCAACTCAGCCACCTTTGAGAGAGTTCAATATCAGACTCCTGTCTGAAAAGATCACAGCCTCATCTTTGTCAAAAGATCATTTTCCTTTTTGATTTATTTTCATTATGCAAGGTAATGGATGTGCCCCAAACCGTTTTATGTGTCTGTTTCACACTATACATGTGTTGTTGAATGAAGCCACTTCACAAGAAGCACTTACCTTTTGGTATACTTCTTTGCTTTTCAGGGCCATTTCCAGCTGGTAAGGTATGTAGGTATAAATAACAGATCGATACTGTGTTCCCACATCTTTACCCTGCCTCATACCTGAAACAACAAACTCCAAAAAGTTAATATTTTTTAACCAATACCGCAAATGCCATTTTAATCAGCACACAGCAAATTCCATATTAAGATCATTTCATTCTGCTGTTTGGCCTCAACCTAGAAATAAAAACTGCATCTACAGCAAGACACAAAAGATCAAAGATAGAGACACAGTAACTGACTTCAAAGGTGGCCTATAATATACAGTGTCAAAGATAATAAGAGCATCATATCTGATTGTAATTCTCAGACACCTGCACCCTGCATCTGAAGGACAATGAACGACAACTGAAGTCTTTTTTTTTTCACTGTTTCCTACTGTTTTGAAGATTACATGATTTTCACCTAAAATGATTTTTAATCTTGCTAACCAGTCTTGGCTAATGGGTTGCCCTCCAAAGTTTTGATCCTACTGCAGGTACAAGGCCATTTTCACATACACAACAGTTAATGTTCCTCACCAATTATTGTAAAACAATATGACACCAAGTTCAGCAATTATACAGGACATCAAAAACCTGATATTTCATCAAATTCAAATTTTGCTTCGTTCTGTGTAATTAATCACTAATAAACAGAGTTGCCAAATCTAAAGATCCCTTTAGAACTCAACAATTTAAGTTTCAGAAGCTATTCTGATGTACTTTTACAAACTGAAACACAGATTTTTTTTTCCATTTAACAAAAACATCTGTTAATTCTAAAAATATGTGACTTATAAGATGCTACTTTGTATCAGTCTGACTGAGCATGAGTAAGTCTGCTTTGAACATATGCAAGGAGAAATCTTATAACATAATCTTAACAGTCATCTTCATTAGTTTATAGTTATCTTTATCGTTTAAGAGAGATTGCTTATGTAATTAAATTAATTTAAAGAAATTGAAAAGGATGAATATTAACAGTTAGAGATGAGCAAAACTATTTGCGGAAAATTGAATTTGCATAGAAATTCTGTATGCCACTTACACAAAAAGAGAAGCGTACATTTACTATATGGAAGCATTTCTCACAAATTTTGCATACGTCATTTACTATTTAATTAAAGATCTCTAGTGTATGTATATATATATATATATATATATATATATATATATATATATATATATATATATATATTCTTTTGCTCTGTCAAAGTCTATCCATAGATACTTTACATATTTGTCTAATAGAAACGATAATAGCCAAGTCAGAAATTTTCATTCTTTTTAATTTACTTCTTTGTTCAGGCCAAAGTGTGTGTATATTTCTTTAGTTATTTACTTATCTGGGTGGCACGGTGGCGCAGTGGTAGCGCTGCTGCCTTGCAGTTAGGAGACCCGGGTTCGCTTCCCGGGTCCTCGCTGCGTGTTCTCCCCGTGTCTGTGTGGATTTCCTCCGGGTGCTCTGGTTTCCTCCCACAATCCAAAGACATGCAGGTTAGGTGGATTGGCGATTCTAAATTGGCCCTAGTGTGTGTTTGTGTGTGTCCTGTGGTGGGTTGGCACCCTGCCCAGGATTGGTTCTTGCCCTGTGTTGGCTGGGATTGGCTCCAGCAGACCCCTGTGTTCGGATTCAGCATGTTGAAAAATGGATGGATGGATATTTACTTATCTACCTATTTATGTATTTCTAGAGCTTCTGGGGACAAATAAACATCCATCTATCTATCTATCTATCTATCTATCTATCTATCTATCTGTCGGTCTATGACACACTGCAACCCTGAACATTTAAAATGCATGGACGGAAGGAAATTGGGAGTGGGGTTTTAGGAAGAAAGCCTGTGAGCAGAGCCTTTCCTGTGGTGGATTTTCACTACAGACATTTTAGTGAGTGTTCCCCAGATCTTTGTTTTTTTGTGCATCATATCTGGCTCTGAGAGAATATAAGCAAGTAGAGCCTATCCTGGCAATCAGCACTTCTGCTATTATGGGTGTCCCAGGATATGCATATAGTTTACCTTATGAACCCCACATGGGCTGGCCCAAGTATATATCAATTTGGGCTAACCCACATGGGCCCCCTATTGAGAAAGTGAGGGTTGGCCCATCTCTAGGTGTTCAAGGTCTTCCTCATTTGGGCTTTGCCAGGGATGCTTCCCTTGTTTCTGAAGATTGTGTTATTTTGGCACTTACAGTTCACCACCCTCTACTCGTGGTTGTGAAATACTTTACATTCTCTTCTGTCACTGCCTTCCCACCATGTAAGAGTAATGTGGCCCCCTCCAGTTCTTTTTTTTAATTCCTTTACTGGACTGCAGCAGTCACACAGTAGCCCACCTTTTCTATCCTTTGGTGACAGGCTTTGCTCTCACATGGGTCCTTCCACCTTTCTAAGAAAGCAAATGGCATCAGTAATTGAACAGACCTGGTTTATATTAAACTTTTTATCTGTGGCTCAAAGCAGTTTCGACCATGGCTAGTTTATACTGTATGTCTTGTTGCTTTTCCTGATTCCATTATTCATTCAAAACAAATTTAGCTTGGTAACAAGTGTCACACACTTGAGCATGGGAGGCAGCTAAAGGGCTTTAATTAAAGTAATTCTGAACCAGACCAGGAGGTAGCCGAATGCACTGACTCTTTTTCTCGCCTTTCTGCAGACCGTTCACAGGAAATTCCGCCTGGCCCTGATGGCATTAATTCTGGTTCTGGCCCCTCTGATGTCACTACCGGGCCTGAGCCTATGGATGAAGACCCTTCTGGTGCCGACCCTTTTTGAGGTCACTTCCTATACTGGCCTTTAAAATCCACCACCTTTCCTCTATCCCATCAGTTCTGTTAAGGACCCTGATCTGCACACTTCAGTACATCAATTTATTCAATTTTGCAGCCAGGAAACAATATATGGGTGGCTTCCCCAAACCTTGCTATGGCTCTTTGTCAAGTTTGTGACACAAGACACATAAGTTTTTGTTCCATTCTGAAGGAAAGGGGAAAGAACATCTGCCAGAGAAAATGCCAGCCCTAGATTAGAAATAGCATACTATTTCAGTCATTTCATTCCTCTATTTGACTCCATCTATTAAATGTGTGACTTTAATGTGAAAAATGTATTTATACTAAGATCTGTTTTTACACTGAAACGGTTAGTTTTATCATTTTTTCCCTTTGAACTGAATTGTTCTGTGCTGCATTCCATGACACCATCAGGCACAAGTGGTTCCTACATTGATTTTCTCTGAAAGATCAGTTCTTGAAGAAGAAGTAGGACCTGATCAACTGTGACACCTGTCAAGGAATTGCTGCCAGCCTTTCCTCACTAAAGGACCGATCTGCCCTTGTAAGCCACCTTTCAGGTCAGGTTTTTTATTTTTTGGCTTGTCAAGCAAAGTGAATCATTAGTGCTTCTGGCAATTACTGAAAATATAATATAGTTAAGGAACAAAAATGGAATTTTCCAATGTTTACATAGAAACATATTTAAATTACATTACATAGAGTAATGTATTTTACATAGTATTTCTATATATACATTACCTATGAAGGTGATGGCAGCTATGTCCCTGTTATTATAAAATATTGCTAGACATTCATTACCTGTCAGTGTGAATGGCAAGTTGCAGACTGGCACTTTTATAATGTGAAAAGTGCTCAAAGTGACAAGAAAATGAGGTCACTCTTTGATGACCAACAGTATACCTCAACAATCTTTTTTATTTAGTCACAAAATCTGTTCAACTCCCACTCTTAAAATGATTAGGGCTGAGTACCTAAAAAGCCAAGATACAATTTGCACCCTGCCAAATGGAGATATCAATGTGATAACACACAACTTTTCCAAGTGTGAAATGTCATGGCAGTCTTTCCAGGGCTGGTTCCTGTCAGTAGACTCAACATTTTTTTCTCCTTGTATTTATATTTTATTCATTTCAATATTTATATTACTAATTTCTAAATGGTTCATGCTTACTATTGTTTATTGCCAGTCATCACCATTTTATGTTGTGGCAGCCATTTTGTGTCCGTGGTTGCTACAAAGAGCAGTCTGGGAGTTTGCGCAAATTATGTAATTGGCACAATGGTATAAAGATTGCAATGTCAGAACTACATTCACCAGAGTGTTATGGATAACAATTAAAAACTTTAACATTTACTTTCATTAATCTCTTCTTGTTTACTGACTTTTGCCTTACATTTTTGATAATAGTTTGTGGTTACATTTTAGGTGTGATGATCTCTCTCTATTAGTCCTCTGATCACGATCCTTTGCTTGTTAAACAATTCGTCTTTAACTGCTCTTATGACTCTGAACTGGCTTGTAATGAGTGAAAAATGGAAGTCAAGAAATTTTTAATGCGAGGACCTGGAGAAAGAATGTAGTCAAAAAATGTCAGAAAGAAACTCGACAAACCACAGAATGCAAACTAAAATTAAAGTCAACAGTTCATTGCTGAATTTGAAATGACTGGAACCACAAAGGGAATGCCATAAGAATCAAGTTTATCCAATCTCAGATGAGCTGGGGCTGTGCGAGATGACTTTTATATTCCATTACGTATGATGATGCCATTGTCATACAATCGCAGTGCATCAGGAAAGGAATTTTCATGGCAATGATCAGCATGGACTCCACAAAATGGCAGCACTAATTATCTAACAAAATGGCACCTAAAAGATAAAAAAAAACAAAAAACTAAAAACTAATTCTTTAAAAAAGCAGATAAGTAATTGATTCTACAAAGTGAAAAAATCCTGGAAAAGGTGCCAAGTTTATTTTCTTGGGTTTCTAAACTCTTTTGGGACTCACACCTATGGGACGACACCTCGAAGAGCATGCCGAAGGGCAATCGCCACGTCTGTGGAAGACAGTTTATCAGTTACCGGGGCAACCACGGGCTCCCACTTCTGTAGCGGATCGTAGCTAAAGCAGATCCGAGTCGATCACGGTCAAGTTATAAGTGTTTGCCGTCGATCGGTGTTGCAAGGAACATTATAAAAATAGGGGACAGCATTACTTGGCCACTAACCTGGCCACAACCCTGCCTGATTGCTGTGTCCATGTATAGGAAATGGTAGGTCCTGCTACAATAAATAACCGTGCTGTTCATATTTCAAGGGGAATAAAGTTGGTTTTGCTAAAGTACTGAGACTCGTGTTTTGGGGTACAAGACAGGGACTCACACGTCACACAGAAAGTCAGGAAAAATTAAATAAAATATTAATCATAACATGGCTAATGTTAGATTAAAAAAAGATTGATGGATGGAAGAAACCATATAAAAATGCTATTTAGCTAAAATATAATTCCAATCATAATCACTTGTGTACCAATTAATATATATGACTAGCAAAATACCCGGCTTGAGGCATTTTAAAAATAACGTAAAATGATTGTCTATGTAATTGAGTCATGTGAGTAGTGTGTTAAAGAAGTTTCAACAATACAGAGAGATTAAAGTAATCCAACTAAACAAAGAAAACTGAAGAAAAGTCTTTTCAAGATAAATGTCATTCTACAAAAATGAAAAGAAAATCTACCAGTCTTCGACATCGGTCTGAGGAAATTTTACCCCACTCCTCAATGCAGAACTTTTTCAGCTGTGAGATGTTTGAGGGTTTCTTGCACGCACAGCCCTTTTCAAGTCACCCCACAGCATCTCAATGGGATTCAAATCTGGACTTTGACTTGGCCATTCCAGGACTCTCCATTTCTTCTTTTTCAGCCAATCTTTGGTTGATTTACTAGTATGTTTTGGGTCATTGTCATGTTGCATGGTCCAGTTCCGCTTCAGCTTTAATTTTCTAACTGATGGTCTCACATGTTCTTCAAGCACCTTCTGATACACAGTAGAATTCATCGTGAAACATTTTAAAAAATTTTGGACTATCTGTCCACATTATTCCAGAAGTCCTGGTCTTTGTCAACTTTATCTCTGGCAAATGTCAGTCTGGCCTCGATGTAAAATTAAACTTGATTGTCTATGTAATTGTTTACATATATATATATATCATTCATATATATATATATATATATATATATATCTTTTCCTCAGTTAGAATAGGCACACACACACACATATAAACATATATATACTGTACATATACATACATATCTACATATATAAATATACACACAAACATACAGTACAGGCCAAAAGTTTGGACACACCTCCTCATTCAATGTGTTTTCTTTATTTTCATGGCCATTTACATTGGTAGATTCACACTGAAGGCATCAAAACTATGAATGAACACATGTGGAGTTATGTACTTAACAAAAAAAGGTGAAATAACTGAAAACATGTTTTAAATTCCACTAAATAACCCTGATAAGGCACACCTGTGAAGTGAAAACCATTTCAGGTGACTACCTGTTGAAGGTCATCGAGAGAATGCCAAGAGGGTGCAAAGCAGTAATCAGAGCAAAGGGTGGCTATTTTGAAGAAACTAGAATATAAAACATGTTTTCAGTTATTTCACCTTTTTTTGTTAAGTCTGTCTATGAACTTAATTTAAACTTTAGGTTTACACCGTGCTTTGTTTCCGAAGTAGCTGTACTCATGAATATAGTTGTATGTGTGACTCGGTCGCTTCTTATTGTTTCGCTGCCTTCTCAATTGTATAATTCATGTTTTCTTTAGCGCTTTTTGGAGCTCTTCCTTGTTTTCTACGTATTGCGTTGACAGTCAGTTCACGTGATTACGTGGGAGGCGTGATGATGTCACACGAAACTCCGTCCCCCATGGCCATCGCGCTCAACTCCATTACATTATATGGAGAAAAATAGGTTCCAGTTATGACCATTACGCATAGAATTTCGAAATGAAACCTGCCCAACTTTTGTAAGTAAGCTGTAAGGAATGAGCCTGATCATATACCCCGATCTACATACTCTCAAATAGACGAACCACACGCCGTGGCGCAATAGAAGAGGCTTCGCCTCTAGCGCTGACGTCCGAGGTTCGATTCCCGAGAGGGGGTGCACTGAGTGTGTATGCCTGATGAGCCCAAAATTAGCGCGAAACACGTGTCGCGCACTCTTTGCATTATTTGACAGTAAAACTTTTTCAATATACATATATATATATACACACAACTTTTACCCTCCCATCCCCTTGGTTTGAGAAGTATGAAAAAATATGAGGTTAACGCAAAAAGACAGATCACCAATTAAAGCTTTATGAATAATCGATACTTTATTCCCTATCAATGATTGTTTTGTATATTGTATATATATACCCGCACTTCGCAGCGGAGAAGTAGTGTGTTAAAGAAGTTATGAAAAAGAAAAGGGAACATTTTAAAAATAACGTAACATGATTGTCAATATAATGGTTTTGTGACTGTTATGAGTGTTGCTGTCATCAAGGATTTGATTATCATTATTTCTTTCAATCAGGTTCGTATTTGTACGATGTGTTGTGCTCAAGTTACATTCCGTGTTTGTCAACCGTTGTAAAGATAACAGGTTTCATTCATCGATTCGTTTCTTACTGCATCAATAAACAGCTCGTCTTCCTCTTTATCTGAGACGCGACACACTGCATGCACAGGTTTTTTTTACACTGTCTTCCTTTAGCTGGACATTGACTTTTTCCACCGTGTGCTTTGTTTCCGCAGTAGCTGCACTTATGAATATGTTTGCATGCGTCACACGCTTCATATTTTTTTGCTGCCTTCTCAATTGTGTAATTCGGTTTTTGTTCAGCGCTCTTTGGAACTGTTGCTTTTTGTCTGTGTACTGCGTCAGTTCATGTGAGCCACTCGGTGTACATGCATCAAAGGTTTCCAGCTGTGCTTGTGCCATCTCGTGCGATATCCACGGCTTTATTTAATGTAAGCTAAGACCCAGGACTTAAAAGTTTCTCTCGCAGTTTCGCTGAGTTTGTGCCAAACCCCACCCTGACCATCTCATCTTAGTCTGCATACGCACAGTCCTTCACCCGTGAATATTTAGTGGCACTGTTTCTATTTGATTGCTGCTGACGGACAGCCTTATATGGGCAGGCACTAAATTACGTGGGAGGCGTGATGATGCAACACGCAACTCCGCCTCCCACGGCCATCGAGATGCAGTCTATTACAGTATATGGACGAAAAAAATCGGTCCCAGTTATGACCATTACGCATAGAATTTCGAAATGAAACCTGCCCAACTTTTGTAAGTAAGCTGTAAGGAATGAGCCTGCCAAATTTCAGCCTTCTACCTACACAGAAAGTTGGAGAATTAGTGATGAGAGAGTGAGTGAGTCAGTGAGTGAGTCAGTCAGTCAGTCAGTCAGTGAGGGCTTTGCCTTTTATTAGTATAGATTGTAAATATTAACTGAACAGTTATGAAGTATCAGGATCAATATACTGTAAATTAAGCTTCCATGTCATCACCCTGATTGTTATGTATGTCATGCAGCATGCATCAAAGTAGCCTGATGCCACCTACTGGTAAAAGTTGTTGAAGTACATAACAAAAGCAACAGAAAAAAGACTGTCTTGCAGAACTTGTTTGTGGGGGCTCATCCTCTGCCCCAGCTTAATAAGCTTCCGATCCAGTACTAGCGCCCATTCACTGAACTAGAAAAATAAAATGATTAGTAGGGTAAATATGGCTTGAAAGCACTGCACTGTCTGATGACGCAGGTCAAAGTTATGGAAATGTGTGTGGACTGATATATATTAACATGGAATTCCTCCAAGAGTTTCAGTTACTATATAAATTCATTGAATTGTGAGAGGCATCGGCAGTTTTGTATTCATGCTGGAGAACTGTATACGAAAAATAAAAAAGCCGAGAAGGCAATCACAGCCTGACCTACTTTATGTCTCCTGGTGATGTCATCAGCATTGAAATGCATGCCAAATTCTGCAAAGAAATGCAGTGCTGTACAAAAATGACATGATTCAAGAGGCTGAAATTAAATGAATTACTTGGCAACACAGTGAAATTTACTGTTTCCATATGAGGCTAGTGTGAACAGTACTTCATTACATATTTAACAGGAACACTACAATTTATTTTCATAGAATTCATAAAATATAAATAGAGATACAAAGACAGATGGATAGGATTTTTATGCAGTTATCTGGGCAGCATAGTGGTGCAGCTGTTATCACTGCCAAATCAGCACTCTAGAGTCCTAGGTTCAAATACCACCCTATCTACCATTAATAAGGAGTTTTACAAGTCCAATCCTAGGTGCATGTGGCAAGGTCTATGGACAATAATGGACTATAAAGCAACTGCCCCTAACACAGCGAACACCGGCACCTCTCTGGAAGATGAGTTTAATCATTTTTGTGCATGCTTCGATGCGAATGCTACTAACACCACGACGGGAAAAGATGTATAAAGAACGATACATCTGAGTTGGAAGCTTTGCCCAGCAAGGAAACAGTACTCAGGTTGTCAGAACATGACATAAGGAGAGCTTTCAGGAAAGTGTAGACCAGAAAGGTAGCAGGTCAAGATGCCATTCCAGGCTTGTTTTCATATTTAATCTCTTTTTAACCCAATCTGTCATACCAACAAGCTTTAAAAGATCCACCATTGTCCTTTACCTAAGAATTCAAATTCAGCCTGTCTGACTGACTACTATCCTTTTACACTAACAGCTACAGCAATTAA